>NW_027522687.1:0-86315 GCF_052094955.1 Ictidomys tridecemlineatus
CAACATCTGCTCTCTGTAACAGTCCTTCTGCACCCCAGTCTCCAAACTCTGCTCTCTGTAATAGTCCTTCTGCACCCCAGTCTCCGTCGTCTGCTCTCTGAAAGAGTCCTTCTACACCACAGTCTCCAAACTCTGCTCTCTGCAACAGTCTTCAACACCCAACTTTTCATACTCTGCTCGCCCCAACGATCCTTCAGCACCCCAGTCTCCAACCTCTGGTCTCTACATCAATTCTTTTGCACCCCAGTCTCGAACCTCTGCTCTCTGTAACAGTTCTTCTGTACTGCATTCTTCATCTGCTGTTCTCCGTAAGGGTCCTTATGCACCCCAGTATCCAACCTATGCTTTCTGTATCAGTCGTTTTGCACCACAGTCTAAAATCTCTGCCCTCTGTAACAGTCCTTCTACAACTCGGTCTGCAACCTCTGCTCTCTGCAACAGTCCTTCTGCACCCCTGTCTCCAACATTTGCTCTCTGCAACAGTCTTACTCCACCACCGTCTCCAACCTCTGCTCTCTATAACAGTCCTTCCGTACTGCATTCTCCAACCTCTGCTCTTTGTAAGTGTACTTATACACCCGAGTCTTCAACCTCTGCTTTATGTTTAAGTCTTTCTGCACCCCAGTATCCAAACTCTGCTCTCTGTAACAGTTTTTCGGCACCTCACTCTCCAAACTCTGCTCTCTGTAAAAGACCTTCTGCATTCCAGTCTCCAACCTCTGCTCTCTGTATCAGTCCTTCTGCACCCCAGTCTCCAACCACTGCTCACTGCAAAAATCCCTCTGCACCCCAGTCTCCAACCCTTGCTCGCTGCAACAGTCCTTGTGCACCCCAATCTCCAACATCTGCTCTCTGCAACAGTTCTTCTGAACCTCAGTCTGAAAACTCTGCTCTCTGCACTAATCCTTCTGCACCTGAGTCTCCAACCTTTGCTCTCTTTAACAGTCCTTCTGTACCTCAGTCTTCAACTTCTGCTCTATATCAGTCCTTCACCCCTGTCTCCCACATCTGCTCTCTGTAACAGTCCTTTTTCACCTCAGTCTTCAACCTCTGCTCTGTGTAACAGTCCTTCTTCACCCCTGTGTCCAACCTCTGCTATCTGCAAGGAACCTCTGCTCTCTGTAACAATTTTTCTATACCGAAGTCTCCAAACTCTTTTCTCTGTAACGGTCCTTCTGCACCCCAGTCTCCAAACTCTACTTTCTGTATCACTATTTCTGCACCACAGTCTACAACCTCTGCTCTCTGTAACAGTCCTTCTTCACCTTATATCAAAACTCTGCTATCTGCGACAGTCTTTATGCACCCCAGTCTCCAACCTCTGCTGTGTGCAAAATTCCTTCTGCACCCCAGTCTGCAACGTGTGCTCTGTGTAACAGTCCTTCTGCAGCCAGATCTCCAACTCTTCTCTCTGCAATGATTTTTCTGTACCTCAGTCTTAAACCTCTGCTCTCTGCAACAGGCCTTCTGCACCCCAGTCTCCAACCTCTGCTCTCTGCAACAGTCCTTTTGCAACACAGTCTCCAACCTCTTCTCCCTGCAACGGTTCTTTTGCATCCCAGTCTCCACCCTCTGTTCTCTGCAACAGTCCTTCTGCACCACGGTCTCCAAACTCTGCTCTCTGTAAAAGTCCTTCTCTACTGTAGTCTCCAACCTCTGCTCCCTGTAACGGTCCTTCTGAACCCCAGTCTCTGTAGGTTGGAGTGGTTGGAAAATCCCAAGAAGATGAATTCGGTGACAAATGATTGATTGCTCATTTCCAGTGTTGTCATAGCTACAAAACAGAGAAAAAGAGACCATGATGAGAATAGACTGAGAGCACCTCAAACAGGCTTGTTAATCTGCAGCAACATGGCAAATAATATAGAATGAAAAGCAGGCTGGAGACTGATAACCTGTGGGACTGGTCTCAGGAAATCAGACCAATGGAGCCGCACACATTTGCAGGGGTGATGGTGGGTGGGAGTAACCAGAGAATTGCTAGAAGCCAACAGAAAGCCATTTGACCTCATCATGATGTGAAGTCATTTCTCTCTTCCTCAGTAATCTCTGTCTCCTGTTGTCTTTTTAGGTAAACATAGGATTTTTGGAGAAGTTCATTTTCATTGCAAATGATAAGAAAAAAATTTACAAAGCAGAGTCATCATCTGCAGAAGCAGTCTGTGTTGCCTTCAGTGTTTTCCAATGTAGAGTTTTTCTCATTTTACATCAATCTTGATCTCTGTGTTCGGAAAGGCAGAAGTTAACTATTCCTGTACAATGCTGAAATTTTAAGGGCTAGAGCAAAATAGAGAAATGAAATTGATGAAGTGGGGTTGGACTGGCTATCTTAAATATACAGGGAAGATTAGTGGAGTAGAAGGAGAATGAGAGGGTGGAGAGGTTAGGGAAGGGAGGAAATGTGAAAGGTCTTTATGCAGATCATGTTATGTGCACAGGGAAGTCTACCACAGGCGACCGCATCTGTATGTATATATAGAAAGCACCAGTCAGAAATTACAGATAAATGACCCAAAGAAAGATCAGTAGAGAAAGGAGAATAGGGGTGGGAAGGGGAGGGAGATGGGGGGTGGGGACTGAATGGAGTAAATCTAATTCAATGCACGTAGGATCTTTTCCAAATCAACCCAACTTCTATGTATAACTATTATGCTCTAATAAAAAATTTAAGAAAATGACATTATCCTATCAGCAAAGAGTGAGATTTGAATTCTTCTTGAACTATTTGTATACCTTTAATTTCTTTCTTTTTTCTAATGGCTATGGCAATTTCAATGATGAAGTTGAATAGAAGTGGTGAAAGAGGGGGCACCCTGTCTTCTTCCAGTTTTTATAGTGAATGCTTTCAACCTTTCTCCACTTAGAATGATGCTGCCTTGGGTTTAGCACAGATAGCTTTTACAATGCTTTTACAAAGTTCCTTCTGTTCCTAGTGTTTCTACTGTTTTGACAGGTAGGGGTGCTATATTTTGTTAAATGCTTCTTCTGCAGCTTGAGATGATCAATAAACTTACATCTCTCTTAAAGAAACTTAATCTCTTCCCTTTGGCTAAACATTCAGATCATCTCCAGTCCGATAAATATTTTAATGAACATTTTCCTACATAAACATATGTGACCATTTCGAATTATCTCTTCAGAATAAAATTTAAATCTGACATAAAAAATTTGTTGTGCAGTTTCTCTTTAAAACTAGCTCATGGAAGACATTATATTAAGTGAAATAAGCCAGACACATAAAGAGAAATAACAGTTTTTCACTTCTTTGTGGAAGCTAAAAAGTTAATCTCAGAGAAGTAGGGAGTAGAGCGGTGGTTATTGGAGCCTGGGAGAGAATCACAAAAATCATTGTGAGTCTGATTTCTCAAAGACGCATGTGAAGGACTGCCTGAAACATGCCCTCTGAGTGTGGTCTTTAAAAAAAATAAGAGTGGACTTCTAACAGGGTCCTCATAAAATCTCTCTTCTCTCCTCAGTGGGCAGCAGGAGGTCCATGGGTCTGACTGCCTAGGAGCTAGCTGTGGTGTGCAATCGGGCAGGACCAGGACGGCTGGAGAATCTCAATAATCACTAGTAGACCACATTCTAGGTGAGGGCAGGCTGGAAACAGGCCATCCAGAAGGAAATGGCTTGAGCTCTGAAAATGACAAAATCTGTGGATTTAGGAAACGGTTGTGGGTCCAATCCACTCATAAAACCTACTCCCTGGGTCAGTCCATGGTTGCCACAGTTACCACAGGCCTCACCAAAACAACCCAGAGGGGGAGATG
Organism: Ictidomys tridecemlineatus; assembly: GCF_052094955.1. NCBI lineage: Eukaryota > Metazoa > Chordata > Mammalia > Rodentia > Sciuridae > Ictidomys > Ictidomys tridecemlineatus. The sequence continues at coordinate 3,771 of NW_027522687.1, forward strand.
CACTCTGGCCTCCTGGCTTGGAGGTTTGGTCTGGGGCCAGCTAACCCATTGCTGCCGGCCTGAAATGAGGTGGGACGCCAAGGTGGAAGGGAACAAGGGGGGAAGCGTCCCTAGCTCATGGCAGCAAGAAGGTTGGGGCGGGGGAGGGGACGGGAGGAGACAGTTCGCAGGGGACAAGATGTGATTCCCCAGGGTATGTCCCCGGCCACACTCCACCTGCCCACATTTCTCTCAGTACAGTGGGCCTTTCAGATAATTAACCCACAAAATGGATGGATCCACAGATTAGGTCACAAGTCTCACAGTCTAATCATTTCACCTCTGAACACTGCTACTGTGGCTGACACTGAGCTTTTGGTGGGAGGATACCTTATTTCTAAACCATAATAGTCTCTACAGTCCATGTGCTTTGGTTAGAATACCTTCATGTAGTCTGGGAGAGTTATCGGGTGCCAAAACAAGATTAAAAGAAAATATCTGGTAACTGAAGATGTGACATTTGGAGCTTGGGGAAAAGCTCTGAAGAGGAGCCCTGGGTGGAGCACATTAAAGTTCTGGTGACGAGGACACAAAAGGGCACCTGGTCTGTGGGGTAGCTGAGTGGCAGTGGGATCACTCATTAAAGCATAAAAAAAAATGAGTAGGAGCATGTCTGGGGAGAGGAAAGGAGGGAAGGAGGTTGGGCCTGGAGTCTGAGTACCTGCAGGGTCTCCCCAAGGAAATTCCAGGAGGCAGCAGGACAGGTTACCAGGAGATAGGCCTGGGAGTCATGTCTTAGAGTGACTGTGAAAGTCACAGGTGCTCATAAAGCCAAAAGAGATCAGGGTGAGGAGAGAGGGCCTGATGGACTGTGCAGAAAAGAAGCTGTCCAGAAGGAGGCTCACCAGCTATCAGCAATCATTCTGCACCACAGTGTCAAAGCTCTGCTCTCTGTACCAGGCCTTCTTCACCCCAGTCTAAAACCTCTGCTCTCTATAACAGTCCTTCTGCACCCCATTCTAAAACCTCTGCTCCCTGCAACAATCCTTCTCCACCCCAATCTTCAAGTTTTGCTCTCTGAAACACTCTTTATGCACCCCAGTCTCGAACATCTGCTCTCTGCAACAGTCCTTCTGCACCTCAGTCTGAAAACACTGCTCTCTGCAACAATCATTCTGCACCCCAGTCTCCAACCTCTGCTCTCTGTAACAGTCCTTCTACACCTCAGTCTCGAAACTCTTCTCTCTATAATATCCTTCTGCACACCAGTCTCCAAATTGTGATATCTGTAACAGGCCTTCTGCACCCCAGTCTCCAACCTCTTCTCCAGGCAAGAAAAGTTCTGTACCCCAGTCTCCAAGTTCTGTTCTCTGAAAGAGTCCTTCTGCATCCCATTCTCGAACATCTGCTCTCTACAACAGTCCTTCTGCACCTAAGTCTTAAAATTCTGCTCTCTGCAAAAATCATTCTGCAACCCGGTCTCCAACCTGTGCTCTCTGTAACAGACCTTCTGCACCTCAGTCTCCAAACTCTGCTCTCTATAATATCATTCGGCATACCAGTCTCCAAATTGTGATATCTGTAACAGGCCTTCTGCACCCCAGTCTCCAACCTCTTCTCCATGCAAAAATCCTTCTGCACCCCAGTCTCCAACCTCTGCTCTCTGTAACAGGCCTTCATAATTCCAGTCTCCAAACTATGCTCTCTGTAACAGACCTTCTTCACCCCAGTCTCCAACCTATTATCTCTGAAACAATCATTCTGCACCTCAGTCTCCAACCTCTGCTTTCTGTAAAAGTCCTTCTCCACCTCAGTCTCCAAACTCTGCTCTCTGTAAGATCCTTCTGCACACCAGTCTTCAAACTCTGCTCTCTGGAACAGTCCTTCTGCACCCTAGTATCCAACCTCTGTTTTCTGCAACAGTCCTTCTGCACCCCAGTCTCAAAACTCTGATCTCTGTAACAGTCCTTCTATACCTCAGTCTCCAAACTCTGCTCTCTTTAACGGTCCTTCCGCACCCCAGTCTCCAAACTCTGCTTTGTGTATCAGGCGTTCTGAAAACCCAGACTCCAACCTCTGCTCTCTGTAACAGTCCTTCTGCACCTCAGTCTCCAACCTCTGCTCTCTGCAACAGTCCTTCTGAACCCCAGTCTCAAATCTATGCCCTCTGCAACATTTTTTCTGCACCCCAGTATCCAACCTATGCTCTCTGTAACTGTCCTTCTGCACCCCAGTTTCCAACGTCTGTTCTCTGCAACAGTCCTTCTGACCCCAGTCTCCAGCCTCTTCCCACTGTAACATACTTCTGCACCCCAGTTTCCAAACTCTGCTCTAGGTGACGTTTCTTCTGCACCCCTGTCTCCACCCTCTGCTGTTTGTAGCAGTACTTCTGTACCGCAGTCTCTAATATCTGCTCACTGCAACATTTCTTCTGCACCCCAGTCTCCAAAGTCTGCTCTCTGTAACGATTCTTCTACACCTCAGTCTTCAACCTCTCTCTCTGCAACAGTCCTTCTATCCCCCAGTCTCCAACCTCTGCTCTTTGTAAGATCCTTCTACACCCCGTTCTCCAAACTTTGCTCTCTGTAACAGTCTTTCTGCACCCCAGTCTCCAAACGCTACTTACCGTATCAGTTATTCTGCACCCCAGTCTAAAACCTCTGCTCTCTGTAACAGTCTTTCTGCATCCCAGTCTCCAACCTCTGCTCTCTACAACAGTCCTTCTGCACCCCAGTCTCCAACCTTTACTCTCTGAAAACTTCTTATTATACCCCAGTATCCAATATCTGCTCTCTTTAACGATCCTTAAGTATCCCAGTCTCCAAGTTCTGCTCTCTGCTACAGTCCTTCTGCACCCCAGTCTCCAACCTCTGCTCTCTTCAACATTTCTACTTCACCCCAGTTTTTAACCTGTGCTCTCTGTAACTATCTTACAGCACCCCGGTCTCCAAACTCTGCTCTCTGTAGCGATCCTTCTGCACCTCAGTCTCCAACCTCTGCTCTCTGCAACGATCCTTCTGCACCCCAGTCTCCAACGTCTTTTCTCTGCATCAGTCCTTCTGACCCCAGTCTCCAGGCTCTGCTCTTTATAACATACTTCTGCACCCCAGTTTCCAAACTCTGCTCTAGGTGACATTTTTTCTGCACCCCAGTCTCCACCCTCTGCTGATTGTAGCAGTACTTCTGTACCGCAGTCTCCAATATCTGCTCACTGCAACATTTCTTCTGCACCCCAGTCTCCAAACTGTGCTCTCTGTAATGATCTTTCTGCACCTCAGTCTCCAATCTCTGCTCTCTGCAACGATCCTTCTGCACCTCAGTTTCCAACCTCTGCTCTCTTTAACAGTCCTTCTGCACCTCAGTCTCCAACCTCTGCTCTCTGTAACAGTTCTTCTGCACCCCAATCTCGAATCTCTGCTCTCTGTAACAGGCTTTCGGCACCCCAGTCTCCAACCTCTTCTCTCTGCAACGATCCTTCTGCACCTCAGTCTCCAACCTCTGCTCTCTGCAACAGTCCTTCTGCACCCCAGTCTCCAGACTCTGCTATCTGTAAGATCCATTTGCATCTCAGTCTCCAACATCTGCTCTCTGTAACAGTCCTTCTGCTCCACAGTATCCAACCTCTCCTCTCTGGAAAAGTCCTTCTGCACATCAGTCTCCAACCTTTGCTCTTTGTCATGGTGCTCTGCACCCCAGTACTAAAAATCTGCTCTCTGTAACAATCCTTCTGCACCTCAGTCTTCAACGTCTGCTCTCTGTAACAGACCTTCTGCACGCCAGTCTCCAACATCGGCTCTCTGCAACAGTTTTTTTGCAACCCAGTCTCCAAATTCTGCTCTCTGTAAAAGTCCTTCTGCACCTCAGACTCCAACCTCTGCTCTCTGTAACAGTCCTTCTGCACCTCACTCTCCAACCTCTGCTCTCTGCAACAGTCCTTCTGCACCCCTGTCTCCAAACTCTGCACTCTCTAACAGTCTTTCTGAACCCCAGTCTCCAACATCTGCTTTCTGCAACGATCCTTCTTCTCCCCAGGTTCCAAACTCTGCCCTCTGCAATGGTTTTTCTGCACCCTAGTTTCCAACCTCTGCTCTTTGTAATAGTCCTTCTGCACCTCAGTCTCAAACCTCTGCTCTCTGCAACAGTCCTTCTAAACCGCAGTCTCCAACCTCTGCTCTCTGCAATGATTCTTCTGCATTCCAGTCTCCAACAACTGCTCTCTGCAAAAGTCCTATTGCACCCCAGTCTCCAACCTCTGCTCTCTGCTACAGTACTTCTGCACCCCAGTCTCCAACCTCTGCGCTCTTCAACATTTCTTCTGCATCCAAGTCTCCAACCTGTGCTCTCTGTAACTGTCCTGCTGCACCCCAGTCTCCAACCTCTGCTCTCTGTAGCGATCCTTCAACACCTCATTCTTCAACCTCTTCTCTCTGCAATGATCCTTCTGCACACCAGTCTCAATCCTCGGCTCTCTATAAGAATTCTTTTGCACCCCAGTCTCCAACCTCTCCTCTCTGTAAAAGTCCTATGCACTTAAGTCTCCAAGTTCTGCAATCTGCAACAGTCCTTCTGCACCCCCGTCTCAAACCTCTGCACTCAGAAATGATCTTTCTGCACCTCAGTTTCCAACCTCTGTTCTCTTTAATAGTTCTTCTGCACCCCAGTCTCCAACATCTGCTCTCTGCAACGAACCTTCTTCTCCCCAGGCTCCAAACTCTGCTCTCTATAATGGTCCTTCTACATCCCAGTTTCCAAAATCTGCTCTCTCTAACAGTCCTTGTGCACCTCAGTCTCCAAACTCTGCTCTCTAAAACAGTCCTTCTGCACCCCTGTCTCAAACCTCTGCTCTCAGTAACACTACTTCTGTACCCCAGTCTCCACCCTCTACTCTCTGTAAAAGTCCTTCTGCACCTCAGTCACCAACCTCTGCTCTCTGTAAGATCCTTCTGCACCCCAGTCTCCAAACTCTGCTCTCTGTAACAGTCCTTCTGCACCCCAGGATCCAACATCTACTCTCCGAAACAGTCCTTCTGCACCTCAGTCTGAAAACTCGTCTCTATGCAAAAATCCTTCTGCACCCGAGTTTCCAAACTTTGCTCTCTGTAACAGTCCTTCTGAACCTCAGTCTACAAAATGTTCTCTATAAGATCCTTTTGCAACCCAGTCTCGAAATTGTGCTATCCTCAACAGTCCTTCTGCACCCCAGTCTCCAAACTCTGCTCTCTGTAACAGGCGTTCTGCACCCCAGTCTCCAATCTCTGCTCGTAACAGGCCTTCTGCACCCCAGTCTCCAACCTCTTCACTCTGGAACGATCCTTCTTCACCTCAGTCTTCAACCTCTGCTCTCTGCAACAGTCCTTCTGCACCCCAGTCTCCAACCTCTGCTCTTTGTAACAATCCTTCTGCACCTCAGTCTCTAAACTCTGCTCTCTGCAACGGTTCTTCTGCACCCCAGTCTCCACACTCTGTTCTCTGCAACAGTCCTTCTGCACTCTAGTCTCCAACCTATGCTCTCTGAGACAGTCCTTCTGCACCCCAGTCTCGAAAATCTGCTCCCTGCTAAAGTACTTCTGCACCCCAGTCTCCAACATCTGCTCTCTGTATCAGTCCTTTTACACCTCAGTCTCCAGCCTCTGCTCTCTACAGCAGTCCTTTTCCACCCCAGTAACCAAAATCTGCTCTGTGTAACGATCCTTCTGCACCTTAGTTTCCAAACTCTGCTCTCTGCAAAGATCGTTGTGCATCCCAGTCTCCAACCTCTGATCTCTGTATCAGTCCTTCTGCACCACAGTCTCCAAACTCTGCTCTCTGCAAAAGTCCTTATGCACCCAAGTCTCCAAACTCTGCTGTATGCAACATTTCTTCTGCACCCCAGTCTCTAACCTGTGCTCACTGTAAAAGTCCTTCTGCACCCCAGTCTCCAACATATTCTCTCTGCAACGATCCTTCTTCTACCCAGTCTCTAAACACTGCTCTCTGTAAAAGTCCTTTTGTATCGCAGTCTCCAACCTCTTCTCTTTGTAACGGTCTATCTGCTCCCCAATTGCCAAACTCTGCTTTCTGTAACAGTCCTTCTGCACCCCAGTCTCCAAAATCTTCTCTCTGCAATGATCTTTCTACACCTTAGTCTTCAACATCTGCTCTCTGTAACAGGTTTTCTGCAACCCAGTCTCCAAACTTTTCTCTCTGTAACATACCTTCTGCACCCCAGTCTCCAACCTCTGCTCTCATTAATAGTCCTTCTTCTTCCCAGGCTCCAACCTCTGCTCTCTGCAATGGTCCTTCTACATCCCAGTTTCCAAAATCTGCTCTCTGTAACAGTCCTTCTGCACCTCAGTCTCCAAACTCTGCCCTCTGAAACAGTCCTTCTGCACCCCTGTCTCCAACCTCTACTCTCAGTAACAGTTCTTCTGCACCCCAATCTCCAAACTCTGCTCTCTGTAAAACTCCTTCTGCACCCCAGTCTCCACCATCTACTCTCTGTAAAAGTCCTTCTTCACCTCAGTCTCCAACCTCTGCTCTGTGTAAGATCCTTCTGCAACCCATTGTCCAAACGCTGCTCTCTGTAACAGGCCTTTTGCACCCCAGTCTTAAACCTCTGCTCTCTGTAACAGGCCTTCTGCACCCCAGGTTCCAACCTGTGCTCTCTGCAACAATCCTTCTGCACCTCAGTCTCCACACTCTGTTCTCTGCAACAGTCCTTCTGCACCCCAGTCTCCAACCTCTGCTCTCTGCAACAGTCTTTCTTCACCCCAGTCTCCAACCTCTGCTCTCTGCTAAAGTACTTCTGCACCCCAGTCTCCAACATCTGCTCTCTGTATCAGTTTTTTTACACCTTAGTCTCCAGCCTCTGCTCTCTACAGCAGTCCTTTTCCACCCCAGTAACAAAAATCTGCTCTGTGTAACGATCCTTCTGCACCTTAGTTTCCAAACTCTGCTCTCTGAAACGATCCTTCTGCACCCCAGTCTCAAACCTCTGATCTCTGTATCAGTCCTTCTGCACCACAGTCTCAAAACTTTGCTCTCTGCAAAAGTCCTTATGCACCCAAGTCTCCAAATGCTGCTGTATGCAACATTTCTTCTGCACCCCAGTCTCCAACCTGTGCTCTCTGTAACAGTCCTTCTGCACCCCAGTCTTCAACATCTGCTCTCTGCAATGATCCTTCTTCTATCCAGTCTCCAAAATATGCTCTCTGTAAAAGTCCTTTTGTATCGCAGTCTGCAACCTCTTCTTTTGTAAAGGTCCATCTGCTCCCCAATTGCCAACCTCTGCTTTTTGTAACAGTCCTTCTGCACCCCAGTCTCAAAACTCTTCTCTCTGCAACGATCTTTCTACACCTCAGTCTCCAACCTCTGCTCTCTGTAAAAGTCCTTCTGCACCTCAGTCTTAATTTTTGCTCTCTGTAATTGTCCTTCTGATCCCCTGTCTCCAATCTCTGCTCTCCTGTAACAATCCTTCTGCACCTCTGTCTCTAAAGTCTGCTCTCGGTAAAAGTCCTGCTGCACCCCAGTCTCCAACATCTGCTCTCTGCAATGGTCCTTCTGCACCCCAGTCTCCAACCTTTTTCTCTCTAAAACGCTCCTTCTACACCCCAATTTCCAACCTCTGCTCTCTGTAACAGTCCTTCTAAGCCTCAATCTGAACTTCTGCTCTCTGAAACAATCCTTATAAATTCAGTCTCAAAACTGTGCTATCTGTAACAATCCTTCTGCACCCCAGTCTCCAACATCTGCTCTTTGTAACAGGACTTCTACAACCCAGTCTCCAAACTCTGCTCTCTGTAACAGGCCTTCTGCACCCCAGTCTCCAACCTCTGCTCTCTGCAAAAGTCCTTCTACACCCCAGTCTCCAACCTCTGTTCTCTGCAAAGATTTTTCTGCATCCCAGTCTCCAACGTCTGCTCTCTGTAAGATCATTCTGCAACCCGTTCTCCAAACTTTGCTCTCTATAACAGTCATTCTGCACCTCAGTCTCCAACCTCATCTCTCTGCAACAGCCCTTGTGCACCCCAATATCCAACCTCTGTTCTCTTCAGCTGTCCTTCTGCACCCCAGGCTACAAACTCTGCTCTCTGTAACAGTCCTTCTGCACCCCAGTCTCCAAACTCTGCTCTCTGTAACAGTCCTTCTGCACCCCAGTCTCCATCGTCTGCTCTCTGAAAGAGTCCTTCTACACCACAGTCTCCAAACTCTGCTCTCTGCAACAGTCTTCAACACCCAACTTTTCATACTCTGCTCGCCCCAACGATCATTCAGCACCCCAGTCTCCAAACTCTGGTCTCTACATCAGTTCTTTTGCACCCCAGTCTCGAAACTCTGCTCTCTGTAACAGTCCTTCTGTACTGCATTCTTCATCTGCTGTTCTCTGTAAGGGTCCTTATGCACCCCAGTATCCAACCTCTGCTTTCTGTATCAGTCGTTTTGCACCACAGTCTAAAATCTCTGCCCTCTGTAACAGTCCTTCTACAACTCAGTCTGCAACCTCTGCTCTCTGCAACAGTCCTTCTGCACCCTGTCTCCAACATTTGCTCTCTGCAACAGTCCTACTCCACCACAGTCTCCAACCTCTGCTCTCTATAAGAGTCCTTCTGTACTGCATTCTCCAACCTCTGCTCTTTGTAAGTGTACTTATACACCCGAGTCTTCAACCTCTGCTTTATGTTTCAGTCTTTCTGCACCCCAGTATCCAAACTCTGCTCTCTGTAACAGTTTTTCGGCACCTCACTCTCCAAACTCTGCTCTCTGTAAAAGACCTTCTGCATTCCAGTCTCCAACCTCTGCTCTCTGTATCAGTCCTTCTGCACCCAGTCTCCAACCACTGCTCACTGCAACGATTCCTCTGCACCCCAGTCTCCAACCCTTGCTCGCTGCAACAGTCCTTGTGCACCCCAATCTCCAACATCTGCTCTCTGCAACAGTTCTTCTGAACCTCAGTCTGAAAACTCTGCTCTCTGCACTAATCCTTCTGCACCTGAGTCTCCAACCTCTGCTCTCTTTAACAGTCCTTCTGTACCTCAGTCTTCAACTTCTGCTCTGTATCAGTCCTTCACCCTGTCTCCCACATCTGCTCTCTGTAACAGTCCTTTTTCACCTCAGTCTTCAACCTCTGCTCTGTGTAACAGTCCTTCTTCACCCCTGTGTCCAACCTCTGCTATCTGCAAGGAACCTCTGCTCTCTGTAACAGTTTTTCTATACCGAAGTCTCCAAACTCTTTTCTCTGTAACGGTCCTTCTGCACCCCAGTCTCCAAACTCTACTTTCTGTATCACTATTTCTGCACCACAGTCTACAACCTCTGCTCTCTGTAACAGTCCTTCTTCACCTTATATCAAAACTCTGCTATCTGCAACAGTCTTTATGCACCCCAGTCTCCAACCTCTGCTGTGTGCAAAATTTCTTCTGCACCCCAGTCTGCAACGTGTGCTCTGTGTAACAGTCCTTCTGCAGCCAGGTCTCCAACTCTTCTCTCTGCAATGATCCTTGTGTACCTCAGTCTTAAACCTCTGCTCTCTGCAACAGGCCTTCTGCACCCCAGTCTCCAAACTCTGTTCTCTGAAATAGTCCATCACCACCTCAGTCTTCAACCTCTGCTCTCTGAAAGAGTCCTTTTGCACCCCAGACTCCGACATCTGCTCTCTAAACAGTCTTTCTGCACCCAGTCTCCAACATGTTTCTCTCTGCAAAAATCCTTCTGCACCCAAATGTCAAAACTCTGCTCTCTGCAACGATCCTTCTGCACCCCAGTCTCCAACCTCTGCTCTCTGAAAGATCCTTCTAATCCCAGTTTCCCAACTCTGCTCTCTGTAATATTCCTTCTCCACGCCAGTTTCCAACCTCTGCTTTCTGCAATGGTCCTACTGCACCCCAGTCTCCAAACTCTGTACTTTGCAACACTCATTCTGCTTTCTTGTCTCAGAACTCTGCTCTCTGTAAAGGTCCTTCTGTACCACAGTCTCCAAACTCTGCTCTCTGTAAAGGTCCTTTGCACGCCAGTCTCCAACTTCTGCTTTCTTTATCCGTCCTTCTGCACCTCAGTCTCCAACCTCTGCTCTCTGCAAAAGTCCTTCTACACCCCATTTTCCAACTTCTGCTCTCTGCAACAGTTATTCTGAACAAAAGTGTTCAACATCTGCTCTCTGAAAAACTCCTTGTGTACCCTAGTCTCCAACCTCTGCTCTCTGCAACAGTCCTTCTCTACTGCAGTCTCCAACTTCTGCTCTCTGCAACGAACCTTCTGCACCCTAGTGTCCAACATCTGCTCTCTGCAAAAGTATTTCCTCACCTCAGTCTGAAAATTTTGCTCTCTCCAACAATCCTTCTGCACCCCAGACTTCAAAATCTGCTCTCTGTAACAGTCCTTCTTCACCTCATTCTCCAAAGTCTGCTCTATGTAAGATCCTTCTGCAACACAGTCTCCAAAATTTGCTCCCTGTAACAGTCCTTCTGCACCTCAGTGTCCAACCTCTGCTCTCTGTAATAGTCGATCTACACCTCAGCCTGAAACCTCTTTTCTCTGCATGATCCATCAAAACCCCAGTCTCCAACCACTGCTCTTTGTAACAGTCCTCCTGCACATCAGTCTCCAAACTCTCCTCTCTGTAAGATACTTCTGCCACCCAGTCTCTTAACTCTGCTCTCTATAATACTCCTTCTGCACCCCAGGCTTTAACCTCTGCTCTCTTTAACAGGCCTTCTGCACTCCAGTCTCTAAACTCTTCTCTCTGCAACGATCATTCTACACATGAGTCTCCAACATATGCTCTCTCTAAGATCCTGCTGCAACCCAGTCTCCCAACTCTGCCTACTCCAACAGTCCTTCTGCACCACTTCTCCCAACTCTCCTCTCCGTAACAGGCCTTCTGCACCCCAGTATCCAAAGTCTGTTCTCTATAACAAGCCTTCTGCACCAAAGTCTCCAACCTCTTCTCTCTGCAACAGTCCTTCTGCAACCCAGTCCCCAAACTGTGGTCTCTGCAACAGTCCTTCTTCACCTCAATCTTAAAACGCTGTTCTCTGATACGATCCTGTTGCACCTCAGTCTCCAACCTCTACTCTCTGTAACAGTCCTTGTGCACCTGGGTCCCAAACATCTGGTCTTTGTTAGATCCTTCTTCAACCCAGTCACCAAACTCTGTGATCTATAACAGTCCTTCTGGAGCCCTTCTCCACACTCTGCTCTCCGTAACAGGCCTTCTGCACCTCAGTCTCCAACCTCTGCTCTCTGTATCAGTCTTTTTGCACCTCAGTCTCCAAGCTGTGCTCTCTGCAACGATCCTCCTGAACCCTAGTCTCCAACATCTCCTCTCCTCAACAGTCCTTTTGCACCTCAGTCTCCAAATTCTGCTATCTGCAACAGTCCTTCTTCACCCAAGTCTCCAACCTCTGCTCTCTGCAAATGTCCTTCTACACACCCCAGTCTTCAACATCTGCTCTGTGTAACGGTCCCTCTGTACCCCAATTTCCATCCTCTGCTTTCTGTAACAGTCCTTCTGCACATCAGTCACCAAACTCTGCTCTCTGTAACAGTCCTGCTGCACTTCAGTCTCCAACATCTGCTCTCTGTTTCTTCTTGTAGAAGCACCTTTGTCTGAAACCTCTGCTCTCTGCACTATCCTTCTGCACACCAGTCTCCAATCACTGCTCTTTGTAAATTCGTCCTGCACCACAGTCACCAACGATTGCACTCTGTAAGATCCTTCTGCAACTCAGCCTCAAAACTCTGCTCTCTATAACAGTCCTTCTGCAACCCAGTCTCCAACCTCTGCTCTCTGTAGCAGGCCTTATGCACCCCTGGCTCCAAACTCTGCTCTCTAAAACACTCCTTCTGCACGCCAGTCTGCAACCTCTTCTCTCTGTAATGGTCCTTTTGCACCACAGTCTCACACCTCTGCATTTTGTATCATAATTTTTCACCCCAGTCTTTAACATCTGCTCTGTGTAACAGTCCTTCTGCATCTCAGTCTTCAACGTCTGCTTTCTGCAACAGTCCTTCTACACCCCAGTTTCCAACGTCTGCTTTCTGCAACATTCCTTCTGCACCTCAGTGTCCAACCTGTGCTCTCTGTAACAGTCCTTCTGCACCGCAGTCTCCCACCTCTTCTCTCTGTAACGATCCTTCTGCAGCCCTGTCTCCACCTCTTCTCTCTGTAACGATCCTTCTGCAGCCCAGTCTCCACCTCTGCTCTCTTTAACGATTCTTCTGTAACTCAGTCTCCAACTTCTGCTCTCTGCAACGATCCTTCTGCACCAAGGTCTCCAATCTCTGCTCTCTGTAACTGTTTTTCTGCACCACAGAATCCAACTGCTGCTCTCTGCAACCGTTCTTCTTCACCCCTGACTCCAACCTCTGCTCTCTGCAACGATCCTAATGCACCCCAGTCTCCAACATCTGCTCTCTGCAACAGTCCTTCTGCACCCCAGTCTCCAACGTCTCCTCTCCTTAACACCCCTTCTGCACTGCAGTCCCCAAACTCTGTTCTCTGAAAGTTTGTTCTGCACCCCAGTTTCCAAACTCTACTCTCTGTAACATTCCTTCTCCAACCCAGTCTACAACCTCTGCTTTCTTTAACGGTCCTGATGCAACCCAGTCTCCAACATCTGTTCTCTGCATTAGTCCTTCTACTCCCCAGTCTCCAACCTCTGCTCTCTGTAACAGTCCTTCTGTACTGCTATCTCAAACCTCTACTCTCTGTAACGGTCCTTCTGCTACCCAGTCTCGAACATCTGCTTTCTGTATAAGTCCTTCTGAACCACGGTTTCCAACCTCTGCTCTCTGTAAAAGTCCTTCTGCACCTCAGTCTCCAACCTCTGCTCTCACTAACGGTCCTTCTGCACCCCAGTCTCCAAACTCTGCTCTCTGTAACAATCCATGTGCAACTAAGTCTCTAACCTCTGCTCTCTGTAACAGTCCTTCTGCTCCCTAGTCTCAAACATCTGCTCTCTCAAAGGATCCTTCTTCTACCCAGTCTCCAACCTCTGCTCTCTGTAACAATCCTTTTGTATCACAGTCTCTATCCTCTTCTCTTTGAAATGGTCCTTCTGCTCCCCAATTGCCAGCCTCTGCTTTCTGTAATACTCTTTCTGCACCCAGTCTCCAACCTCTTCTCTCTGCAGGGATCCTTCTGGACCTCAGTCTCTAAAATATGTTCTCTGCAACAGTCCATCTGCACCCAAGTCTCCAAACTCTGCTCACTGTAACAGGCCTTCTGCACCCCAGTCTTCACACTCTGCTCTCTGTAACAGGCGTTCTGCACCCCAGTCTCCAACCTGTGCTCTCTGCAATGAACCTTCTGCACCCCAGTCTCCAAACTCTGCTCTTTGTAACATTCCTTCTGCACCCCAGGATCCAACATCTTCTCTCTGCTACAGTCTTTCTGCACCTCAGTCTGAAAACTCTGCTCTCTGCAACAATACTTCTGCACCCCAGTTTCCAACCTTTGCTCTCTGAAACAGTCCTTCTGAACCTCAGTCTATAAAATGCTCTCTGTATGATCCTATGCAACCCTGTCTCGAAACTGTGCCTTCTGTAACAGTGCTTCTGCATCCCACTCTTCAAACTCTTCTCTCTGCAACGGTTCATCTGCACACCAGTCTCCAACCTCTGTTCTCTGCATCAGTCCTTCTGCACCCATGTCTCCAACCTCTGCTCCCTGTAACAGTCCTTCTGAACCGCAGTCTGCAACGTCTGCTCTCTGCAAAAGTTGTTCTGCACCCTAGTATCAAACTTCTGCTCTCTGAAACCGTCCTTCTGTACCCCAGTCTCCAACTTCTGCTCTCTGCAACATTTCTTTTGCACCCCAGTCTCCATCTGTGATCTCTGTAACTGTCCTTTGGCACCCCAGTCTTCAAACATTTTTCCTGCAACAGTCCTTCTGCACTCCAGTCTCCAAACTCAGCTCTCTGTAACAGTCCATCTGTACTGCAGTCTCCACACTGTGCTTCTGTATCAGCTCTTCTGAACCCCAGTCTCCAACCTCTGCTCTCTTTTACAGTCCTTCTGCACCTCATTCACCATCTTCTGCTCTCTGCAAACGTCCTCTGCACCCCAGTCTCAAACCTCTGCTCTCTGCAACATTCCTTCTACACCCCAGTCACCAAACTATACTTTTTGCAATGAACTTTCTGCACCCCGGTCTCCAAAGTCTGCTCTATGCAACATTCCTTCTGCACCCGTCTCCATCCTCTGCTCTCTATAAGAATCCTCCTGCACCCAAGTCTCCAACCTCTCCTCTCTGTAAAAGTCCTTCTGTACCACAGTCTCCAAAATCTGCTGTCTGCAATAGTCCTTCTGCACCCCAGTCTCGAAACTCTGCTGTCTGCAACAGTCCTTCTGCACCCCAGTCTCCAACCTCGGCTCTCTGCAACATTTCTTCTTCACCCCAGACTCAAACCTGTGCTCTCTGTAACTGTCCTTTTGCACCCCAGTCTTCACCCACTGCTCTCTGAAGCGATCCTTCTGCACCTCAGTCTCTAACCTCGGCGCTCTGCAACGATCTTCTGCACTTCAGTCTCAAAACTCTGTTCACTTCAATGATCCTTCTACACACCAGTCTCCAAGCTCTGCTCTCTGTAACAGTCTTTCTGAACACCAGTGTCCAAACTCTGCTCTCCGTAAAAATCCTTCTGAATCTCAGTCTCCAAGCTCTGCTCTCTGTAACAGTCCTTCTGGACCTCAGTCTCCAACCTCTGCTCTCTGTAACGATCTTTCTGCACCTCAGTCTCCAAACACTGCTCTCTGTAACAGACCTTGTGCACCCCAGTCTCCAACCTCTACTCTCTGTAACAGTTTTTCTAGACACCAATCTACAAACTCGGCTCTCGGTAACACTTCTTCTGCACCCCAGTCTCCATCCTCTGCTCTCTGTAACACTCATCGTGCTCCCCAGTCTCCATCCTCTGCTCTCTGTAAGAATTCTTCTGCACCCCAGTCTCCAAACACTTCTCTCTGTAACAGTCCTTCTGCACCTTACTCTCCACCTCTGCTCTCTGTTAAAGGCCAAATGCACCCCAGTCTCCAAACTCTGCTCTCAGATAAAGGCCTAATGCACCCCAGTCTCCAACCTCTTCTCTCTGCAATGATCATTATGCACCCCAGTCTCCAACTTCTGCTCTCTGTAAGATCTTTCTTCACCCCGGTCTCCAAACTTTGCTTTCTATAACAATCCTTCTGCACCCCAGGCTCCAAAATCTGCTCTCTGTAACAGTTTTTCTGTACCACAATCTCCAACCTCTGCTGTCTCTAACAGTCCTTCTGCACCCCAGTCTCCAAACTCTACTTTCCATATCAGTTATTCTGCACTCCAGTCTCAAACCTCTGCTCTTTGTAACAGTCCTTCTGCACCTCAGTCTCCAACCTCTGCTCTCTGTGACAGTCCTTCTGCACCCCAGTCTCCAAAATCTGTTCTCTGCAACGATTCTTCTTCTACCCAGTCTCCAACCTCTGCTCCCTGCAACAGTTCTTTTGTATCATAGTCTACAACCTCTTCTCTTTGTAACGGTTCTTCTGCTCCCCAATTGCCAACTTCTGCTTTCTGTAAAAGTCTTTCTGCACCTCAAACTCTTACCTCTTCTCTCTGCAACGATCCTTCTTCACCTCAGTCTCTAAATTCTGCTCTCTGCAACAGTCCTTCTACACCCCAGTCTCCAGACTCTGCTCTCTGTAAGATCTATTTGCATCCCAGTTTCCAAACTCTGCTCTCTATAACAGTCCTTCTGTACCCCAGTATCCAACCTCTGCTCTCTGTAAAAGTACTTCTGCAACTCAGTCTCCAACCTTTGCTCTTTGTAATGGTCCTTCTGCACCCCAGTATTCAAACTCTGCTCTCTGTAACAATCCTTCTGCACCTCAGTCTCCAACGTCTGCTCCTTGTAACAGTCTATCTGCAACCCAGTCTCCAACATCTGCTCTCTGGAACGTTCCTTCTGCACCCCAGTCTCCAAAATCTGCTCTCTGTAACAGTCTTTCTGCACCTCAGACTCCAACCTCTGCTCTCTGTAACGGTCCTTCTATGCCTCAGTCTGAAACCTCTACTCTCTGCAAAGAACCTTCTGCTCTCTGCAACATTTTTTATGCACCCCAGTGTCTATCTGTTCTCTCTGTAACTGTCCTTCTGCACCCCAGTCTCCAAACTCTGCTCTCTGTAACGTACTTTCTGCACCACAGTCTGAAACATCTGCTCTCTGCAACAGTCCTTCTGAAACCTAGTCTCCAACCTCTGCTCTCTCTAAGATCGTCCTTCACCCCAGTCTCCAAACTTTGCTGTCTATAACAGTCCTTCTGCACCTCAGTCTCCAACCTCTCTTCTCTACTATGGTCCTTCTGCACCCAAGTAACCAACCACTGTTCTCTGCAACAGTACTTCTGTACCCCATGCTCCAAAATCTGCTCTTTGTATCAGTTCTTCTGTACCGCAGTCTCCAACCTCTGCTGTCTCTAACAGTTTTTCTGCACCCCAGTTTCAAAACTCTACTTTCCATATCAGTTATTCCACACCCTAGTCTCCAACCTCTGCTCTCTGTTACAGTCCTTCTACACCTCAGTCTCCATCCTCTGCTCTCTGCAACAGTTCTTCTGCACCCCAGTCTCCAAAATCTTCTCTCTGCAACAGTCATTCTACACCCCAGTCTCCAACCTCTGCTCGCTGCTACAGTCCTTCTGCACCACAGTCTCTAACGTCTTCTCTCTGTAAAAGTCCATCTGAACCTCAGTCTCCAACCTCTGCTTCCTGCAAAAATCCTTCTTCATCCCAGTCTCCAACGTCTGCTCTCTGCAACAGTCCTTCTGCACACAAGTCTCCAACCTCTGCTCTCTGTAAAAGTCCATCTGCACCTCAGTCTCCAACCTCTGCTCTCTGCAAGGATTCTTCTGCATCCTAGTCTCCAACGTCTGCTCTCTGCTACAGTCCTTATTCACCGCAGTCTCCAAACTCTGCTCTCTGCAACATTTCTTCTGCACCCCAGTCTCCAACCTGTGCTCTCTGTAACTGTCCTGCTGCCCCCCAGTTTCCACCCTCTGCTCTCTGTATCAATCCTTCTGAACCTCAGTCTTCCACCTCTGATCTCTGCAACGATCCTTCTTCACCACGATCTTTAACCTCTGCTCTCTGCAACAGTCCTTCTGCACCCCAGTCTCCAAGATTTGCTCTCTGTAACAGACCTTCTCACTTCAGTGTCTAAACTCTGCTCTCTGTAAAATTTCTTCTTCTCCTCAGTCGCCAAACTCTTCTCCCTGTAAAAGGCCTTCTGCACCCCAGTTTCAAACCTCTGTTCTCTGTAACAGTTCTTCTGAACAACAATCTCCATACTCTGCACTCTGTAAAACTCCTTCTGCTCCTCAGTCTCCAACCTCTGCTCTCTGTAACGATCTTTCTGCACCACAGTCTGAAACCTCTGCTCTCTGCAAGATTCTTCTGTCCCTCAGTCTCCAACCTCTGCTCTCTGCAACGATCCTTTTGCACCCCAGTCTTCAACCTCTGCTCTTTTATGAGTCCATCTGCACCTCAGTCTCCAACCTGTTCTCTCTGTAACAATCCTTCTGCACCTCAGTCTCCAACCTCTACTCTCTGTAACAGTCCTTCTGCACCCCAGTATCAAAACTCTGCTCTCTGTAAAATTCCTTCTGCACCTCGGTCTCCAACCTTTGCTCTCTGTTATGGTCTTTCTGGACCCCAGTCTCCAATATCTGCTCTCTGTAACAATCATTCTGCACCTAGTCTTTCAAAGTCTGCTCTCTGTAACAGTCTTTCTGCACCTCAGTCTCCAACATCTTCTCTCTGCAACGGTCCTTCTGCACCCCAGTCTCCATACTCTGCTCTCTGTAATAGTCCTTCTGTACCGCAGTCTCCAACCTCTTCTCTCTATAACAGTCCTTCTGCACACCAATTGCCAAACTCTGCTTTCTGTAACAGTCCTTCTGCACCTCAGATTCCAACCTCTGCTCTCTGTAACAGTCCTTCTAAGCCTCAGTCTGAAACCTCTGCTCTCTGCATCGATCCTTCTGCACCTCAGTCTCCAAACTGTGCTATCTATAACTGCTGCGCCCCTCCCCTGACTCAGGCAATGGCAAGGCCCTACTGAGGTGGATGGCGCAAGGCGTCCATCCTCTGGAGGAGCGCAGTAGGTTTCTGGGAATGGGCTGATTTGGTTTTGTATTCCTTTAATAAGTATAGTTTTGATTTCTCATATGACCATTAAGTATAAAGGAAAAATCATGACTTTCCCAATTAATGCAACTACTTCTAAAGCATAGATCTGTTTGCTCTAAATGCAATGATTCAGCTGTGGAGTGTAAATTGTTAATGTCTAAAGAAAAACTCCCTGTATTCCTGTCAAGGAAGTTTTTGAGAAATTAAATTAAAATCTAGAGAAGAAAAATTAATGTTAAGAAGATACATTAGTGCTTAGTACTGGGCAACTTGTTCTTGTTCCTGTGCACAATGGTTTGTGCTCTTACTTTTGTTTGATTAAAAGTAATAACAAGTCAACCCCTTGCCATAACCATGGCACCGGTTCCAGTCAGTAAGTCAAGAAAGAATAGTCAAGGTATAGGCCAATATTTTGGGACATTTGTAACTATTATTAAAAGTTAATTAAGCAGAAACTGCTCAAAGCAAAACGCGAACTGAAAGTACAAATGCTTGCTTATGCATAAGCCAAGATACATTCTTCTATTCTAATTGTAGCTATGTAATATTTTGTTTTGTTTGAATAATGATTCCTGTTCTGTAACCACAAAGTACTGTAAGCCTGCCAAAATGAAAAGTATATATGATCAACTTCACAAGTAAAGATTGGGATCAACACCTTCAGTTTGGTGTCTGTGTTGTTTCTCCACCCCCTCTTTCGCCGACTCCTCACCATCCATTCGTCTCCTGAGACCCCCTGTTGGAGCTGGTCTCCGACATATAACAATACTTCTGCACCCTAGTCTCTAATCTCTGCTCTCTGTATAAGGTCTTCTGCCCCCCAGTCTCAAAACTCTGCTCTCTGTAACAGGCCTTCTGCACCCAAGTCTTGAGCCTTTTCTCTTTGCAACAATTATTCTGCACCCCAGTCTCCAACTTGTGCTCTCTGTGACAGTCCTTCTGAGCCCCAGTCTCCAAAATCTGCTCTCTGCAACGATTCTTCTTCTACCCAGTCTCCAAACTCTGCTCCCTGTAACAGTCCTTTTGTATCGCAGTCTCCAACTTTTTCTCTTTGTAACGGTTCTTCTGCTCCTTAATTGCTAACCTCTGCTTTCTGTTAAAGTCCTTCTGCTCCCCAGTCTCTAACCTCTTCTCTCTGCACCGATCATTCTGCACCTAAGTCTCTAAACTCTGCTCTCTGCAACGGTCCTTTTGCAACCCAGTATCCAACCTCTGCTCTCTGTAAAAAACCTTCTGCAACTCAATCTCCAACATTTACTCTTTGTAATGGTACTTCTGCACCCCAGTATTCAAACTCTGCTCTCTGTAACAATCTTTCTGCACCTCAGTCTCCAACGTCTGCTCTCTGTAACAGTCCATTTGCACCCCAGTCTCCAACATCTGCTCTCTGGAACTGTCCTTCTGCACCCCAGTCTCCAGACTCTGCTCTCTGTATCAGTCCTTCTGCACCTCAGACTCCAACCTCTGCTCTCTGTAACAGTCCTTCTATGAATCAGTCTGAAACGTCTGCTCTCTTCAACGATCTTTCTGCACCTCAGTTTCCAACCTCTGCTCTCTGTAAAAATCTTTCTGCAACTCAGTCTCCAAACTCTGCTTTCTGTAACAATCTTTCTGCACCCCAGTCTCTAACATCTGCTCTCTGCAACAGTCCTACTGCACCTCAGTCTGAAAACTCTGCTCTCTGAAACGATCCTTGTGCACCCCAGTCTCCAAACTCTGCACTCTGAAACAGTGTTTCTCCACCCCAGTCTCCAACCTCTGCTCTCCATAACAATCCTCCTGTAGTGCAGTCTTCAAAATCTTCTCTCTGTAACGATCCTACTGCACCCCAGTCTCTAACCTCTGCTTTCTGTATCAGTCCATCTGCACCCCTGTCTCCAACCTCTGCTCTCTGTAACAGTCTTTCTGCACCTCAGTCTCCAAACTCTGCTGTCTGCAACAGTCCTTCTGGACCCAAGTCTCAAACCTCTGCTCACTGATACAGTCCTTCTGCACCTCAGTCTCCAAACTCTGCTGTCTGCAACAGTTCTTCTGGACCCAAGTCTCAAACCTCTGCTCACTGCAACAGTCCTTCTGCACCTCAGTCTCTAACTTCTACTCTCTGTAACAGTCCTTCTGCACCTCAGTCTCCAACATTTGCTCTTTGAAAGATTCATCTGCAACCCAGTATCCAAACTCTGCTCTCTGTAACAATTCTTCTGAACCCCTTCTCCAAACTCTGTTCTCTGTAACAGTCCTTCTGCACACCAGTCTCAATACTCTGCTTTCCACAAAGATCCTTCTGCACCCTAGTCTCCTTCCTCTGCTCTTTGCAACAGTCCTTCTCCACCCCAGTCTCCAACCTCTGCTCTCTGTAACAGTCCTCCTGTAGTGCACTCTCAAAAATCTGCTCTATGTAACGGTCCTTCTGCACCCAAGTCTCTAATCTCTGCTCTCTGTAACAGTCCTTCTGCACCTCAGTCTCCAAACTCTGCTCTCTGCAACAGTAATTCTGCACCTCAGTGTGAAAATTTTGTTCTCTGCAAGCATCCTTCTGAACCCCAGTCTCAAAATTCTACTATCTGTAACAGTCTTTCTGCACCCCAGTCTCCAACCTCTTCTCTCTGTAACAGGCCTTTTGCACCCCATTCTCCAAACTCTGCTCTCTGTAATAGTGCTTCTTCACCTCAGTCTACAAACTCTGCTCTCTGAAACAGTCCTTTTACACCCCAGTCCCCAAACTCTGACCTCAGCCATGATCCTTCTGCATCCCAGTCTCCAACATCTGCTCTCTGCAACAGTCCTTCTGCACCCCAGTCTCCAACCTCTGCTCTCAGCTACAGACCTTCTTCACCCCAGTCTCAAACCTCTACTCTCTGCAACATTTCTTCTGCACCCCAGTCTTCAACCAGTGCTCTCTGCAACTGTCCTGCTGCATGCCAGTCTCCAACCTCTGCTATATGTAGCAATCCTTCTGCACCTAAGTCTCCAACCTCGGCTCTCTGCAAAAGTCCTTCTGCACCCCAGTCTCCAAGCTCTGCTCTCTGTAACAGTTCTTCCGCACATAAGTGTCCAAACTCTGCTCTCTGTAAAAATTCTTCTTCAACTCAGTCTGCAAACTCTGTTCTCTGTAACAGGCCTTCTGCACCCCAGTCTCAAACCTCTGCTTACTGCAATGGTCCTTCTGCACCTCAGTCTCCAAAAACTCCTCTCTGTAAATGTACGTCTGAACCCCTTGTCCAAACTCTGCTGTCCGTAACAGGCCTTCTGCACCCAGGTCTCCAAACTCTGTTCTTTATAACAATCCGTCTGAAACCCAGTCTAAAAATTTCGCTCTCTACAACGATCCTTCTGCACCCCAGTCTCCCACCTCTGCTCTCTGTAACAGTCCTGCTGCACCTCGGGCTACAACCTCTGCTCTTTGTTAGATCCTTTTGCAACCTTGTCTAAAAACTCTGCTCTTTTTAGAAGTTCTTCTGCATCCAAGTCTCAAAACTCTGCTCTCTGTAACAGGCCTTTTGCAGCAAAATCTCCCACCTCTACTCTCTGTAACAGTCCTTGTGCACCTCAGTCTCCAACCTCTGCTCTCTTCAACAGTCCTTTTGCACCTCAGTCTCCAAACTCCGCTCTCTGCATCGATCCTTCTGCACATCAGTCTCGAAACTCTACTCTCTGTAACTCTTCTTCGGTGCCCCAGTATCAAACTTCTGCTGTTTTCAAAGATCTTTCTGCACACTAGTCTCCAACATCTGCTCTCTACAACAGTCCTTCTGCAACCCAGTCTCCAACCTCTGATCTCTGCAATGATCCTTCTGCACCCCAGTATCCAACATCTGCTCTATGCAACAGTCCTTCTGCACCCCAGCCTCCAACCTCTGCTCTCTGCAGCAGTCCTACTGCAACTCAGTCTGAAAACTCTATTATCTGCAACGATCCTTCTGCACCCCAGCCTGAAAACTCTGCTCTCTGTAATAGTCCCGTTACACCTCAGTCTCGAAACTCTGCTCTCTGTAACATCCTTCTGCAACCCTGTCTCCCAATTTTGCTCTCTACAATGATCCTTCTGCACCCCAGTCTCCAAAGTCTGCTCTCTGTAACAGTCCTGCTGCACCTCGGTCTACAAACTCTGCTCTTTGTAAGATCCTTTGGCAACCTTGTCTAAAAACTCTGCTCTCTTTAGGAGTTCTTCTGTACTCCAGTCTTTAACCTCTGCTCTCTGTAACAGGACTTTTGCACCCAAATCTCCCACCTCTACTCTCTGTAACAGTTCTTTTGCACCTCAGTCTCCAACCTCTTCTCTCAGCAACCGTTTTTTGGCACCCCAGTCTCCAACCTCTGCTCTCTGCAACAGTCCAACTGCAACTCAGTCTGAAAACTCTGTTATCTGCAACGATCCTTAGGCACCCCAGTCTTCAAACTCTACTCTCTGTAATAGTTCTGTTGCACCTCAGTCTCAAAACTCTGCTCTCTGTAACATCCTTCTGCAACCCTGTCTCCAAAGTCTGCTCTCTGTAACAGTCTTTCTGCACCCCAGTCTCCAACCTCTGATCCCTGCAACAGTGCTTGTAAACCCCAGTCTCCTAACTCTGCTCTCTGCAACAGTCCTTCTTCACCCCAGGCTTCAACTTCTGTTCTCTGTAACAATCCTTCTTAACCTCAGTTCCCAAACTCTTATCTCTGCAATGGTCCTTCTGCAGCACAGTCTCCATCCTCTGCTCTCTGTGACAGTCTTGCTGCACCTCGGTCTACAAACTCTGCTCTTTGTAAGATCCTTTTGAAACCTTGTCTAAAAACTGTGCTCGCTGTAGGAGTTCTTCTGCAGCCCAGTCTCCAACCTCTGCTCTCTGCAACAGGCCTTTTGCCACTCAGTCTCCTAGCTCAGCTCTCTTCATCGATCTTTCTGCACCTCAGTCTCGAAACTCTACTCTCTGTAACACTCTTTCTGCACCCCAGTCTCAAAACTCTGCTGTCTCAAAGATCCTTCTGCACACCAGTCTCCAACATCTGCTCTCTGCAACAGTCCTTCTGCACCCCAGTCTTCAACCTCTGCTCTCTGAAACGATCCTTCTGCACCCCAGTATCCAACATCGACTCTATGCAACAGTCCATTTGCACCCCTGTCTCCAACCTCTTCTCTCTGTAACAGTCCTACTGCAACTCAGTCTGAAATCTCTGTTATCTGCAAAGATCCTTCTGCACCCCAGCTCTCTGTAATACTCCCGTTGCACCACAGTCTCAAAACTCTGCTCTCTGTAAAATCCTCCTGCAACCCTGTCTACAAACTCTGCTCTCTGTAACACTCATTCTGCACCCCAGTCTCCAACCTCTGCTCTCTGCAACAGTGCTTGTAAACCTCAGTCTCTAAACTCTGCTCTCTACAACAGTCCTTCTGCACCCCAGGCTCCAAATTTTGTTCTCTGTAACAATCCTTCTTCACCTCAGTTACCAAACTCTGATCTCTGCAATGGTTCTACTGCACCACAGTCTCCAACCTCTGCTCTCTGTAACAATCATTCTGCACCCAAGTCTCCAAACTCTACTCTCTACAAAAATCCTTTTGCACACCAGTCTCCAACCTCTGCTCTCTGCAAAAGTCCTTCTGCAACCCAGTCTCCAACATCTGCTCTCTGCAACAGTCCTTCTAAACGTCAGTCTGAAAACTCTGCTCTCTGCAATGATTCTTGTGCACCCCAGTCTCCAAACTCTGCTTTCTGTAATAGTCTTTCTGAAACTCAGTCTCCAACGTCTGCTCTCTGTAAGATCCTTCTGCACCCCAGTTTCCCAACTCTGCTCTCTGTAATATTCCTTCTGCTCCCCAGTCTCCAACCTCTGCTCTCTGTAACAGTCCTTCTGCTCCGCAGTTTCCAACCTCTGCTCTATGGAACAGTCCTTCTGTCCTGCAGACTCCAACCTCTGCTCCCTGTAAGGGTCCTTCTGCACCCCAGTCTATAACCTCTTCTCTCTCTAACAATCTTTCTGCACCCCAATCTACAACCTCTGCTCTCTGCAATGATCCTTTTGCACCCCAGTCTCCAACATCTGCTCTCTTCAAAAGTCTTTCTGCACCCCAGTCTTCAACATCTGCTCTCTGCAACAGTCCTCCTGAACCTCAGTGTGAAAACTCTTCTCTCTGCAACGATCCTTGTGAACCACAGTCTCCCAAATCTGCTCTCTGTAACAGTCCTTTTGCACGTCAGTCTCCAAAATCTGCTCTCTGTAACAGTGATTCTGCACCCCAGCCTCCAACCTCTGGTCTTTGTAAGATCCTTTTGCACCCTACTTTCATAATCTGCTCTCTTTAACATTCCTTCTGCTCCCCAGAATCCAACCTCTGCTCTCTGTAACAGTCCTTCTGCTTCCCAGTCTCCATCCTCTGCTTTCTGTAACAGTCCTTCTGCTCCCCAGTCTCCAACTTCTGCTCTCTGTAACAGTCTTCTGTACCGCAGTTTCCAACCTCTGCTACCTTCAACGATCCTTCTGCACCCCAGTCTCTAACCTCTTCTTTCTGTATTATTCCTTCTGCACCACAGTTTCCAAACTCTTCTTTCTGTAACATTCCTTCTGCCCTTCTGTCTCCAACCTCTGCTCTCTGCAACAGTTCTTATGTTCCCCAGTCTACACCTTATGCTCTCTGAAACAGTTCTACTCCACCTCAGACTCCAAGGTCTGCACTCTGAAACAGTCCTTCGACACACCAGTCTACAACCTCTTCTCTCTCTAACAATCCTCTTGTAGTGCAGTCTCCAAAATCTGCTCTCTGTAACGCTCTTTCTGTTCCCCAGTCTTCAACCTCTGCTTTCTGTATCATTCATTCTGCACCCCAGTCTCCAAACTCATCTCTCTGTAACTGTCCTTCTGCACCTCAGTCTCCAAACTCTGCTCTCTGTAACAATCCTTCTGCCCCTCAGTCCCCAACCTCTGCTCTATGTAACAAGACTTCTGTACGTCAGTCTCCAACCTCTGCTCTCTGCAACAGTCCTTCTGCACCCCAGTCTTCAAACTCTGCTCTCTACAACGGTCCTTCTGAACCTCAGTCTCTAAACTCTGCCCTCTGTAACAGTCCTTCTGCACCCCTTCTACAACCTCTGTTCTTTGAAACAGTCCTTCTGCACACTGATCTCAAACGTCTGCTCGCTACAACGACCCTTCTGCACCCCAGTCTCCAACCTCTGCTGTCTGCAACAGTCCTTCTGCACCTCCGTCTGAAAACTCTGTTCTCTGCAATGATCATTCTGCACCCCAATCTCCAACCTCTTCTTTCTATAACAGTCCTGATGTACCACAGTCCCAAAGTCTGCTCTGTAAGATCCTTCTGCAACCCTGTTTCCAAACTCTGCTGTTTGTAACAGTCCTTCTGCACCCCAGTCTCCAACCTCTGCTCTATGTAACAGGCTTTTGCACTCCATTCTCCAACATCTGCTGTCTGCAACAGTCCTTCTGCACCGGAGTCTCCAAACTCTGCTCTCAGCAACGATTCTTCTGCAGCTCAGTCTCCAAACTCTACTCTCTGTAACAGTCCTTCTGCACACCAGTCTCAAACCGCTTCTGTCTGCAACGATTCTTCTGCATCCCAGTCTCCAATGTCTGCTCTCTACAACAGTCCTTCTTCACCCCAGTCTCCAAACTCTGCTCTCTGCAAGGATCCTTCTGCACCCCAGTCTCAAACATCTGCTCTATGAAACAGTCCTCCTGCACCACAGTCTCCAAACTCTGCTCTCTGTAAGATCCTTCTGCACTATAGTTTCCAAACTCTGCTCTCTGTAACATTCCTTCTCCACCCCAGTCTTTAACCACTGTTTCCTGCAAGTGTCCTGTGGCACCCCAGTCTCCAACCTCTGTCCTCTACAACAGTCCTTCTTCACCCCAGTCTCCAACCTCTGCTCTCTGCAATGATCCTTCTGAACCCCATTCTCCAACATCTGCTCTATGCAACAGTCCTCCTGAACCACAGTCTCCAAATTCTGCTCTCTGTAACTATCATTCTGCACCTCAGTCTCCATCCTGTGCTCTCTGTAACATTCCTTCTGCACCCCAGTCTCCAAACTTTGCTCTCTGTAAGAGTTTTTCTATACCGAAGTCTCCAAACTCTGGTCTCTATAAGCGTCTTTCTGAACCCCAATTTCCAACGTCTGCTTTCTGTAACAGTCCTTCTGCACCTCAGGCTCCAAACTCTGCTCTCTGTAAAAGTGCTTCTACAACTCAGTCTCCAACTTCTGCTCTCTGTAACAGTCATTCTGCACCTCAGTCTGACACCTCTGCTGTCTGCACGATCCTTCTGCACCCCAGTCTCCAAACACTGCTCTCTGTAACAGTGTACCTGCACCACAGTCTCCAACTTCTGCTCTCTGTAAGATCCCTCAACAACCCCGTCTCCCACATCTGCTCTCTGTAACATCCTTCTGCAACCCAGTCTTTAAACTCTGCACTTTGTAACAGCCCTTCTGCACAACAGTCTCCAAACTCTGCTCTCTGAAACAGGCATTCTGCACCCCAGTCTCCAACCTCTTCCCTCTGCAACGATTCTTCTCCACCCCAGTCTACAACATCTGCTCTCTGCTACAGTCATTTTGCATGCCACTCTCCAAATTCTGCTCTCTGTAAGATCCATCTGAACCCCAGTCTCCAAATTCTACTCTCTCTAACAGTCCTTCTGCACCCCAGTCTCCAAACTCTGCTCTCTCTAACAGTCCTTCTGCACCTCAGTCTCCAACCTCTGCTCTCTGTAACAGTCCTTCTGCACCTCAGTCTTCAACCTCTGCTCTCTTGCATAAGTACTTCTACCCCCCATTCTCTAACCACT
Source organism: Ictidomys tridecemlineatus (assembly GCF_052094955.1). Lineage (NCBI taxonomy): Eukaryota > Metazoa > Chordata > Mammalia > Rodentia > Sciuridae > Ictidomys > Ictidomys tridecemlineatus. The sequence continues at coordinate 30,668 of NW_027522687.1, forward strand.
GTTCTCTTCAACAGTCCTTCTGACCCAGTGTCTCCAACATCTGCTCTCTGCAACAGTCCTTCTGTACCCTAGTCTCCAAAGAATGCTCTCTTTAACGGTCCTTCTGTACTGCAGTCTTCAAACTCTGCTCTCTCTAGCGGTCCTTCTGCACCCCTGTCTCCAACCTCTGCTCTTTGTAACATTCATTCTGCACCTCAGTCTCCAACCTCTGCTCTTTGTGACAGTTCTTTTGCACCCCAGTCTCCCACCTCTGCTATCTGCAACAGTCCTTCTGCACCTCAGTCTCCAACCTCTTCGCTTTGCGACAGTTCTTCTGCACCCCAGTCTCCAACCTCTGCTATCTGCAACAGTCCTTCTGCACCCCAGTCTCCAACCTCTGTTCTCTGTAACAGTCCTTCTGTACCCCAGTCTCAAACCTCTGCTCTCTATGACGATCTTTCTTCACCCCAGTCTCCAACATTTACTCTCTGCAACAGTTCTTCTGCACCAGTGTCTCCAACAACTGCTCTCTGCAACAGTCCTTCTGCACCTCAGCCTGAAAACTCTGTGCTCTGCAATGATCATTATGCACCCCAGTCACCAAACTCTGCTCTCTGTAACAGTCCTGCTGCACCTCAGTCTCCAAACTCTGCTCTCTTTAAGATCCTTCTACAACCCTGTCTCCAAACTCTGCTCTCTGTAACAGTCCTTCTGCACCCCAGTCTTCAACCTCTGCTTTCTGTAACAGGCCTTTTGAACCCCAATCTACAACCTCTACTCTCTGTAACATTCCTTCTGCACCTCAATCTCCATCCTCTGCTCTCTGCAACAGTCTTCTGCACCTCAGTATCCAAGCTCTGCTCTCTGCAACGATCTTTCTGCACCTCAGTCTCCAAAGTCTGGTCTCTGCAACACTCCTTCTGCACCCCAGTCTCCAACCTCTGCTCTCTTTTAGATCCTTCTGCACACCAGTTTTCAAACTCTGTTCTCTATAACATTCCTTCTCCATCCCAGACTCCAACTTCTGATTTCTTCAACGATTCTGTAGCACCCCAGTCTCCAACCTCTGTTCTCTACAACAGTTCTTCATCTCTCCAGTTTCCAACCTCTGCTCTCTGTAACAGTCCTTCTGTACCGGAGTCTCCAACCTCTGCTCTCTGTAATGCTTCTTCTGCACCCCAGTCTCCAAACTCTGTCGTCTATAACAAGCCTTCTACACCCCAGATTCCAAACTCTGCTCTCTGAAACAGGCCTTCTGCATCCCATTCTCCAAACCCTTCTCTCTGCAACGATCCTTCTGCACCCCAGTATCAAACCTCTGCTCCTTGCAACAGTTCGTGTGCACCCCAGTCTCAAAACTCTGCTCTTTGTAAGATTCTTCTGAACCCCCCTTCTCCAACCTCTGCTCTTTACAACAGTCCATTTGCACCCCAGTCTTCAACCTCTGTTCTCTGTAAGATCCATCTGAACTCTAGTATCCAACCACTGCTCTCTGTAACAGTCCTTCGGCACCCCAGTCTCCAAACTCTGCTCTTTGTAACAGTTCTTCTGCACCTCAGTCTCCAACCTCTGCTCTCTGCCACTGTCCATTCTCACTCCTGTATCCAACATCTGCTCTTTGCAACAGTCCTTATACACCCTAGTTTCCAGCCTCTGCTCTTCCAACAGTCCTTCTGCACCCCAGGCTCCAAACTCTGCTCTCTGCAACGATGCTTCTAGACCTCAGTCTTTAACCTCTGCTCTCTGCAACAGTGCTTCTGCACCCCAATCTCCAACCTCTGTGCTCTGTAACAGTTTTTCTATACCGCAGTCTCCAAACTCTGGTCTCTGTAACGGTTCTTCTGCACCCCAATTTCCAACCTCTAGTTTCTGTAAAAGTCTTTCTGCACATCAGTCTCCAAACCCTTCTCTCTGCAACGGTCCTTCTGCATCCCAGTGTCAATCTTCTGCTCCTTGCAACAGTTCGTCTGAAACCCAGTCTAAAACCTCTGCTCTTTGTAAGATCCTTCTGCACCCCAGTCTCCAACCTCTGCTCTCTGCAACAGTCCATTTGCACCCCAGTCTTCAACCTCTGCTCTCTGTAAGATCCATCTGAAGCCTAGTATCCAACCTCTGCTCTCTGTAACAGTTCTCCTGCACCCCAGTCTCCAAACTCTGCTCTTTGTAACAGTCTTTCTTCACCTCAGTCTCAAACCTCTACTCTCAGCCACAGTACATCTGAACTCCAGTCTCCAATATCTGCTCTCTGCAACAGTCCTTCTACACCCTAGTTTCCAGCCTCTACTCTTTGCAACAGTCCTTCTGCACCCCAGTCTCCAAACTCTGCTCTCTGCAATGATGCTTCTAGACCTCAGTTTCCAACCTCTGCTCTCTGCAACAGTCCTTCTGCACTCCAATCTCCAAACTCTGTGTTCTGTAACAGTTTTTCTATACCGCAGTCTCCAAACTCTGGTCTCTGTAACGGTTCTTCTGCACCCCAATTTCCAACCTCTAGTTTCTATAACAGTCTTTCTGCACCTCAGTCTCCAAACTCTGCTCTCTGTAGCATGCCTTCTGCACCCCAGTCTTCAAAATCTGCTCGCTCCAAGGATCCTTCTGCACCCCAGTCTTCATCCTATGCTCTCTGCAATAATCCTACTGCACCGCAGTCTCAAAAACCTGCTCTGTGCAACAGTCTTTCGGCACCCCAGTCTCAAAACTCTCCTCTCTGCAACTATCTTTCTGGTCCCCAGTATCCAAGCTCTGCTCTCTGTAACAATTTTTCTGCACCACAGTCTTCAAACTCTGCTCTCTGTAAGATCCTTCTGCACTCCAGTTTTCAAACTCTATTCTCTGTAACATTCCTTCTCCACCCCAGTCATTAACCTCTGCCTTATGAAAGTGTCATGTGGCACCCCAGTCTCCAACCTTTGTCCTCTGCAACTGTCCTTGTGCTCCCCAGTCTCCAACCTCTGCTCTCCGTCCCGGTCTTTCAGCACCCCAGTCTCCAAACTCTGCTTTCTGTAACAGTCCTTTTGAACCTCAGTCTTAAACCTCTGCTCTCTGTATCTATCTTTCTGCACTTCAGTCTCCAACCTGTGCTCTCTGTAACATTCCTTCTGCACCCCAGTCTCCAAACTCTGCTCTCTGTAACAGTTTTTCTATACCACAGTCTCCAAAGTCTGGTCTCTGTAACGGTCCTTCTGCATTCCAATTTCCAACCTCTGCTTTCTGTAACAGTCCTTCTGGACCTCAGTCTCCAAACTCTGCTCTCTGTAACCGTGCTTCTACACCTCAGTCTCCAACATCTGCTCTGTGTAACAGTCCTTCTGCGCCCCAGTCTCCAACATCTGCTTTCTGCAACAGTTCTTCTGCACCTCAGTCTCCAAACTCTGCTCTCTGTAGCAGTCCTTCAGCACCTCAGTCTCCCAACACTGTTCTCTATAAGATCCTTCTGCAACCCAGTCTTTAAACTCTGCACTTCGTAACAGTCTTTCTGCACAACAGTCTCCAACCTCTGCTCTCTGTAACAGACATTCTGCACTCCAGTCTTCAACCTCTTCTCTCTGCAACGATTCTTCTCCTCCCCAGTCTCCAACATCTGCTCTCTGCAACAGTTCTTTTGAAGCAGTCTCCAAATTCTGCTCTCTGTAAGATCCATCTGAATCCCAGTCTCCAAACTTTACTCTCTGTAACAGTCCTTCTGCACCCGAGTCTCCAAACTCTTCTCTTTCTAACAGTCCTTCTGCACCTCAGTCTCCAAACTCTGCTCTGTGTAACAGTCCTTCTGCACCCCAGTTTCTAAAATCTGCTCTCTTGAACGATCCTTCTGGAACCCAGTGTCCAATGTCTGCTCTCTGCAACAGTCCTTCTGCACCACAGTCTCCAACCTCTGCTCTCTGTAAGATCCTTCTGCACTCCAGTTTCCAAACTCTGCTCTCTGTAACATTCCTTCTCTACCCCAGTCTCCAACCTCTTTCCTCTGCAACAGTTTTTCTGCTCCCCAGACTCCGAGATCTGCTCTCTGTAACATTCCTTCTGTACCGCAGTCTCCAACCTCTGCTCTTTGTAAAGATCTTTCTACACCCCAGTGTGGTGAGCCGTTCCTGCGGACTGTGGTCGCCATTACATGATGGCGCTGGCTCCGCTGTGGTCTGTGAAGGACAACTCCATATCAGAGAGAGTTGGCATATTGTCAACTCCTTATCAGAGAAAGTTGGCGTGTCGTTCTCTAGCACCCTGTGAGAAGGGTCCACGTGGCAGCTTCGCATTGGGGTTCGCGGTGCTTTATTAAGGCTGGGAGGAATATCCAATTATTATTCCAGGGATTAGAAGAATTATTAGAAGAATATCAAGGGCCTGAATAAACTGCTGAAAGAAGATTCCTGAGTCACGTCTTCCTTGCGGGCAAGGGGGTCGTGACACCCCAGTCTCCATTTCTTCTTTCTGTGTCAGTCTGTCTGAACCCCTGTCTCCAACCTCTGTTTTCTATATCTATACTTCTGCACCTCAGTCTCCAACCTGTGATCTATATAAGAGTTTTTCTGCACCCCAGTCTCCAACCTCTGCTCTCGGTAACAGACCTATACCGCAGTCTCCAACCTCTGCTCTCTGTAATGGTCCTTCTGCAGCCCAATTTCGAAACTCTGATTTCTGTAACAGTCCTTCTGCACCTGAGTCTCCAAACTCTTTTCTCTGTAACAGGCCTTCTACAACTCAGTCTCCTACCTCTGCTCTCTGTAACAGTCCACCTGCACCTCAGTCCCCAACCTCTGCTCTCTGTAAGATTCTTCAGCAACCCAGTCTCCAAACACTGCTCTGTATAACAGTCCTTCTGCACCCCACTCTCCAACCTCTCCTCTCTGCAATGATCCTACTGCACCCCAGACTCCAAACTCTGATCTCTACATTAGTCCTTCTGCACTTCAGTCTCCAAATTCTGCTCTCTGTAAGATCCTTCTGCACCCCTTTCTTTTAGCTCTTTTCTATGTAACAGTCCTTCTGTACCACAGTCTCCAACCTCTGCTCTCCGTAACTGTCCTTCTGCACCCCAGTCTCCAAACTCTGCTTTCTGTATCAGTCCTTCTGAACTCCAGTCTCAAACTTCTGTCTCTGTATCTATCCTTCTGCACCTCAGTCTCCAACCTGGGCTATCTGTTACAGTTTTTCTATACTGCAGTCTCCAAACTCTGGTCTTTTTTATGGTCCTTTTAAACCCCAATTTCCAACCAATTCGTTCTGTAACAGTCCTTCTTCACCTCAGTCTCCAACCTCTGCTCTCTGCAATGATCCTTCTGGACCCCAGTCTCCAATGTCTGCTCTCTGCAACAGTTCTTCTGCACCACAGTCTCCAACCTCTGCTCTCTGTAAGATCTATCTGCACTCCAGTTTCCAAACTCTGCTCTCTGTAACATTCCTTCTTCAACCCAGTCTCCAACCTCTATCCTCTGCAACAATTTTTCTGCTCCCCAGTCTCGAACATCTGCTCTCTGTAACAGTTCTCTTGTACCGCAGTCTCCAACCTCTGCTCTTCATAATGGTCCTTCTACACCCCAGTCTCCAACCTCTGCTTTCTGTATCAGTCTTTCTGAACCCCAGTCTTTAACCTCTATTCTCTGTATCTATCCTTCTGCACCTCAGTCTCCAACATGTGCTCTATGTAAGACTCCTTCTGCACAACAGTCTCTAACATCTGCTCTGGATAACAGTCCTATACCGCAGTCTAAAACATCTGCTCTCTGTAAAAGTCCTCCTGCACCCCAGTTTCAAAACTCTGCTTCCTGTAACAGTCCTTCTGCACCTGAGTCTAAAAACTCTGCTCTCTTTAACAGTCCTTCTACACCCCAGTCTCCAAACTCTACTTTCTGTATCAGTCTTTCTGAACCACAGTCTCCAACCTCTGTTCTCTGTATCTATCCTTCTGCACCTCAGTCTCCAACCTCTCCTCTCTCCAACAGTCCTTCTATACTGCAATCTTCAAACTCAGGTCTCTGTCAAGGTCTTTCTGAAGCCCAGACTCCAATCTCTGCTTTCTGTATCAGTCCTTCTGCACGCCAGTCTACAAATTCTGTTTTTTCTAAGAGTCTTTCTGCACCTCAGTATCCAACCTCTGCTCTCTGCAACAGTCCTTCTGCACCGCAGTCTCCAACCTCTTCTCTCTGCAACAGTCCTTCTGCACCCCAGTCTGCAAACTCTGCTCTCTGTAACAAACCTTCTGCCCCTCAGTCTCCAACCTCTGCTCTATGTAACAAGACTTCTGCACGTCAGTCTCCAACCTCTGCTCTCTGCAACAATCCTTCTTCACTCCAGTCTCTAAAATCTGCTTTCTGTAACAGTCCTTCTGCACCTGAGTCTCCAAACTCTTTTCTCTGTAACAGGCCTTCTACAACTCAGTCTCCAACCTCTGCTCTCTGCAACAGTCCTTTTGCAACACAGTCTCCAAACTCTGCGCTCTGTAAGATCCATCTGAACCCCACTCTCCAAACTCTGATCTCTGTAACAGTCATTCTGCACCCAGTCTCCAACCTCTACTCTCTGTAACAGTCCTTCTGAACCTCAGTCTCCAACCTCTGCTCACTTAATCAGTCCTTCTGCACAACATTCTCCTACCTCTGCTCTCTGCAACAGTTCTTCTGCACCCCAGTCTCCAACATCTGCTCTCTGCAATAGTACTTCTGCACTCCAGTTTCCAAAATCTTCTTCCTGCAACGATCCTTCTGGGCCAAAGTCTCCAACGTCTGTTCTCTGCAGAGTCCTTCTGCACCAGAGTCTCCAAACTCTGATCTCTGTAACAATCCTTCTGCACCTCAGTCTCCAAACTCTGTTCTCTGCAAGGGTCCTTCTGCAAATCAGTCTCCAAACTCTACTCTCTGTAACAGTCCTTCTGCACCTCAGTCTGCAACCTTTGCTCTCTCTAAGATTCTTCTGCAACCCAGTCTTCAAACTCTGCTCTCTGTAACAGTGCTTCTGCACACCAGTCTACAACCTCTGCTCTCTGCAATGATCCTTCTTACCAAACTCTACAACCTATGATGTCTGCAACAGTCCTTCTGCACCCGAGTCTCCAACATCTGCTCTCTGCAACAGTTCTTCTGCCCCTCAGTCTTAAAACTCTGCTGTCTGCAAAGACCCTTCTGCACCTCAGTCTCCTACTTCTGCTGTCTGTAACAGTCCTTTGTACCTCATTCTCTTAACTCTGCTCTCTGTAAGATCCTTCTACAATCCAGTCTTTAAACTCTGCACTCTGTAACAGTCCTTCTGCACAACAGTCTCCAAACTCTGCTCTCTAACAGGACTTCTGGAATCCAGTCTCCAATCTCTGCTCTCTGAAACAGGCCTTCTGCACCCCAGTCTCCAAACTCTGCTCTGTGTAACAGGCCTTCTGCACCCCAGTATCCAAACTCTTCTCTCTGCAACGATTCTTCTCCACCCCAGTCTCCAACATCTGCTCTCTGCAATAGACCATTTGCACCCCAGTCTCCAAACTCTGCTCTCTGTAAGATCCATCTGAAACCCAGTCTCCAACCTCTGCTCTCTGTAACAGTCCTTCTGCACCCCAGTCTCCAAACTCTGCTCTCTGTCACAGTCCTTCTTCACCCCAGTCTCATAACTCTTCTTTCTGTAACAGTCGTCTGCACCTCATTCTCCAACATATTCTCTCTGCAACAGTCTTTCTGCTCCCCAGTCTCCGAGATCTGCTCTCTGTAACAGTCCTTCTGTACTGCAGTGTTCAACCTCTGCTCTCTGTTTCGGTTCTTCTACACCCCTGTCTCCAAACTCTGCCTACTGTATCAGCCTGTCTGAACCCCAGTCTCCTACCTCTGTTCTTTTTATTCATTCTTCTGCTCCTCAGTCTCCAACTTGTGCTCTCTGTTAGAGTCCTTCTGCATCCCAGTCTCCAACCTCTGCTCTCGGAACAGTCCTAAACCGCAGTCTCCAAACTCTGCTCTCTTTAACGGTCTTTCTGCACGCCAATTTCCAATCTCTGCTTCCTGTAACAGTCCTTCTACACCTCAGTCTCCAAACTCTGCTCTCTGTAAAAGTCCTTCTACACCACAGTCTCAAACCTCTGCTCTCTGTAACAGTCCTTCTGCACCTCAGTCTTAAACCTCTGCTCTCTGCATGATCCTTCTGCACCCCAGTCTCCACCACTGCTCTCTGTAACAGTACACTTGCAAATCAGTCTCCAAACTCTGCTCTCTGTAAGATCCTTCATCAACCCAGTCTCCAAACACTGCTCTCTATAACAGTCCTTCTGCACCACAGTCTCCAAACTCTCCTCTCTGTAATAGGCCTTCTTCACGCCAGTCTCCAAACTCTGCTCTCTGTAGCAGGCCTTCTGCACCCCAGTCTCCAAACTCTGCTCTGTGCAATGATCCTTCTGCATCCCAATCTCCAACCTCTGCTCTCTGCAATGATCCTACTGCACACCAGTCTCCAACCTCTGATCTCTGCAACAGTCCTCCTTCACCTCAGTCTCTAACATCTGCTCTCTGTAAGATCCTTCTGCACCCCTGTCTCCAAGCTCTGCTATTTTCAATGATCCTTCTGCACCCCAGTCTCCAACCTCTGTTCTATGTAACAGTCCTTCTGCACCCCAGTCTCTAAATTCTGCTCTCTGAAACAGTCCTTCTGTACTTCATTCTTTAACCTCTACTCTCTGTAACCTTCTTTCTGCACCACATACTAGAGTCTCGGCTTTCTGTATCAGTACTTCTGCACCCCACTCTCTAACTTCTGCTCTAAGTGTCCTTCTGAACCTTAGTCTCAAACTCTGCTCTCTGCAACAGTCCTTCTGCACACCAGTCTCCAAACTCTGCTCTCTGCAACAGTCCTTCTGCACTTCAGTCTCCAAATTCTGCTGTCTTCAACAGTCCTTCTGCACCCCAGTTTCCAAACTCTGCTCTTTGTAACAATCCTTCTGCACCTCAGTCTGCAAACTCTGTTTTCTGTAATGGTCCTTCTGCACCTCAGTCTCCAACCTCTACTCTCTGTAACAGTCCTTCTGCACTTCAGTCTCCAACCTCTTCTCTCTGTGGGATCCTTCGCCTACCCAGTCTCCCAACTCTGCTCTCTGTAACATTCCTTCTGGACACCAGTGTTCAATCTCTCTCTCTGCAACAATCATTCAAAATTCTAGTCTCCAAAATCTGCTCTCTGCAACAGTCCTTCTACACCCCAGTCTCCAACATCTGGTCTCTGCAACAGTATTTCTGCACCACAGTCTGAAAACTCTGCTGTCTGAAGCAAACGTCCTGCACCCCAGTCTCCTACCTCTGCTGTCTTTTACAATCCTTCTGCACCTCAGTCTCCGTCATCTGCTCTCTGTAAGATCCATCAGAACCCCAGGCTCCAACATCTGCTCTCTGTAACAGTCCTTCTGCACTTCAGTCTCAAACCTCTGCTCTCTGCATCAGCCTTCTGCACCCCAGTCTGCAAACTCTACTCTCTGCAATGATCTTTCTGGACCCCAGTCTCCAACGTCTGCTCTCTGCAACAGTCCTTCTGCACAACAGTCTCCAACCTCTGCTCTCTAAGATCTTTCTGCACTCCAGTTTCCAAACTCTGCTCTTTCTAACATTCCTTCTCCACTCTAGTCCCCAACCACTGCTTTCTGGAAGGGTCCTGCGGCACCCCAGTCTCCAAACTCTGTCCTCTTCAACAGTCCTTCTGCTCCCCAGTCTCCAATATCTGCTCTCTGTAACAGTCCTTCTGTACCGCATTCACCAAACTCTGCTCTCTGTAACGGTCCTTCTTCTCTCCAGTCTCCAACCTCTGCTTTCTGTATCAGTCCTTCTGAACTCTAGTCTCCAACCTCTGCTCTCTGTAACAGTCCTTCTGCACCCCAATTTCCACCCTCTGCTTTCTGTAAGAGTCCTTCTGCACCTCAGTCTCCAAACTCTGCTCTTCGTAACAGTCCTTTTACACATCAATCTCCAACCTCTGCTCTCTGTAACAGTACTTCTGCACCTGAGTCTGAAACCTCTGCTCTCCACGATCCTTCTGAACCCCAGTCTCAAACCACTGCTCTCTGTATCAGTCCACCTGCATCTTAGATTCCAACGTCTGCTCTCTGTAAGATCCTTCAACAACCCAGTCTTCAAAATCTGCTCTCTGTACCAGTCCTTCTGCACGCCAGTCTCCAAACTCTCCTCTCTGTAACAGGCCTTCTGCACGCCAGTCTCCAAATCTGCTCTCTTTAGCAGGCCTTCTGCACGCAAGTCTCCAACCTCTGCTCTCTGCAACGATCCTTCTGCACCCCAGACTTTAACCTCTGCTCTCTGCGATGATCCTACTGCACTTCAGTCTCTAACCTTTTATCTCTACAACAGTCCTTCTGCACCTCAGTCTCCAAATTCTGCTCTCTGTAAGATCCTTCTGCAACACTGTTTCCAAACTCTGCTCTCTGTAACAGTCCTTCTGCACCCCAGTCTCCAACCTCTGCTCTCCGCAACAGTTCTTCTGCACCCCAGTCTCCTAACTCTGCTCTCTGCAACAGTCCTTCGCCACCCTAGTTACCAACGTCAGCTCTCTTTTACAGTCTTTCTTTACCCCAGTCTCCAACCTCTGCTCTCTGTAACAGTCCTCCTTTACTGCAGAATCCAACCTCTGCTCTCTGTAACGGTCTTTCTGCACCCCAGACTCCAATCTCTGCTTTCTGAATCAGTCCTTCTGCAATCCAGTCTCCAACCTCTGCTCTCTATAACAGTCCTTTTGCCCCCCAGTCTCCAACCTCTGCTCTCTGTAACAATCCTTCTGCACCTCAGTCTCCAAACTCTGTACTCTGCAACGTTACTTCTGCACCTCATTCTCCAATATCTGCTCTCTGTAACACTCCTTCTACACCTCAGTCTTCAACCTCTGCTCTATTTAACAGTCATTCTGCACCCAAGTCTCTAACCTCTGCTATTGGTAACAGTCCTATACCGCAGTCTTCAACCTATGCTCTTTTTAATGGTTTTTCTGCATCCCAATTTCCAAATTCTGCTTCCTGTAACAGTCCTTCTGCACCTGAATCTCCAAACTCTGCTCTCTGTAAAGGTCCTTTTGCACGCCAGTCTCCAACCTCTGCTTTCTTTGTCCGTCTTTCTGCTCCTCAGTCTCCAACCTGTGCTCTCTGCAAAAGTCCTTCTGCACCATATTCTCCAAATTCTGCTCTATGCAACAGTCCTTCTGAACAAAAGTATCCAAAATCTGCTCTCTGAAAAACTCCTTGTGTACCCTAGTTTCCAACCTCTGCTCTCTGCAACAGTCCTTCTGTACTGCAGTCTCCAACTTCTACTCTCTGCAACGAACCTTCTGCACCCCAGTCTTCAACATCTGCTCTCGGCAAAAGTCTTTCTGCACATCAGTCTGAAAATTTTGCTCTCTCCAACAATCCTTCTGCACCCCAGACTTCAACATCTGCTCTCTGTAACAGTCCTACTTCACCTCAGTCTCCAAACTCTGCTCTAAGTAAGATCCTTCTTCAACCCAGTCTCCCAACTCTGCCCTCTCTAACAGTCCTTCTGAACCACTTCTCCCAACTCTCCTCTCCGTAACAGGCCTTCTACACCTCAGTCTCCAAAGTCTCTTCTCTATAACAAGCCTTCTGCACCCCAGTCTCCTAACTTTGCTCTCGGCAACAGTTTTTATGCACCTCAGTCTTTAACCTGTGCTCTCTCTCAAAGTCTTTCTGCACCCCAGTCTCCAACCTGTGCTCTAAGTAAAAGTTCTTCTGCACAACAGTCTCCAACCTCTGCTCTCTCTAACAAACTTTCTGAACCACAGTCTCCAAACTCTGCTCTCTGCAACGATCCTTCTGCACCCCAGTCTCCAAAGTCTGCTCTCTGTAACAGTCGTTTTGCACCCCAGTCTTCAAAATCAGCTTTCTGTACTGTCTTCTGCATCTCAGTCTCCATCCTCTGCTCTATGCAACAGTTCTTCTTCACCCAAGTCTCCAACGTCTGCTCTCTGAAAAAGTTCTTCTAAATCCTAGTCTCCAACCTCTGCTCTCTGTAACAGTCCTTCTACACCCCATTCTCCATACTCTGCACTCCCCAAGGATACTTCTGCACCCCAGTCTCCATCCTCTGCTTTCTGCAACTTTCCTTTTGCACCCCAGTCTTCAGCATCTGCTCTCTGCAACAGTCCTTCTCCACCCCAGTCTCCAAACTCTGCTCTCTGTAACAGTTCTTCTGGACCCCAATTTCCAACCTCTACTCTCTCAAATAGTCTTTCTACAACCCAGTCTAAAACGTCTGCTCTCAGCAAAAGTTTTTCTGCACCCCAGTCTCCAATGTCTTCTCTCTGTAACTATCCTTCTGCACCTCAGTCTCCAACCTCTGCTCTTTGCAAGGGTCCTTCTCACCTCAGTCTCAAACCTCTACTCTCTGTAACAGTGCTTCTGCACCTCAGTCTCCAAACTCTGCTCTCTGTAAGATCCTTCTGCACCCCAGTCTCCAAACTCTGCTCTGTAACAGGCCTTCTGAACCCCAGTCTCCAACCTCTGCTCTCTGTGTCAGTCCATCTGCACACCAGTCTCCAACCTCTGCTCTCTGCAACGATCCTTCTGCACCCCAGTCTCCAACCACTGCTCGCTGCAACAGTCCTTGTGCAACCCAGTCTCCACCATCTGCTCTCTGCAACAGTTCTTCTGTACCTCAGTCTAAAAAATCTGATCTTGGCAAAAATCCCTCTGCACCACAGTCTCCAAAATCTGCTCTCTGTAACAGTCTTTCCTTAACTCTGTCTCCTACCTCTGCTGTCTGTAAGACACTTCTGAAACCCAGTCTGCAAACTCTGCTCTCTGTAACAGTCCTTCTGCACCCCAGTCTCCAACCTCTACTCTTTGAAACAGGCCTTCTGCACCCCAGTCTCCAAACTCTACTCTCTGCAAGAATTTTTCTGCACCCCAGTCTCCTACCTCTTCTCTCTAAAACAGTCCTTTTGCACCCCAGTCTCCTACCTCTGCTCTCTGTAAGATCTTTCTGCACACTGGTCTCCAACCCCTGCTCGCTTTATTAGTTCTTCTGGAACCTATCTCCAAACTCTGCTCTCTGCAATGGTCCTTCTGCACCCCAGTCTCCAACCTCTGTTTTCTGCAACAGTCCTTCTACACCCCAGTCTCCAAACTCTGCTCTCTGAAACAGTCCATCTGTACCAGAGGCTCCAAACTCTGCTCACTGTAACGGTCCTTATGCCCCCCAGTCTCCTACATCTGCTTTCTTTGTAAGTCCTTCTGCACCCCAGTATCCAACCTCTGCTCTCTGTAACAGTCCTTCTGCACCTCAGTCTCTAACCTCTGCTTTCAGCAACAGTACTTCTGAACCACAGTCTCTTATCTCTGCTCTCTGCAACATTTTTTCTGCAACCCAGTATCAAACGTATGCTCTCTGTAAAAGTCCGTCTGCACCCCAGTCTCCAAACTCTGCTCTCTGTAACAGGCCTTCTTCACCCTAGTCTCACACATCCGCTCTCTGTAACAGTCCTTCTGCACTGCAGTCTCCAAACTCTTTTCTCTGTAAGATCGTTCTGAAAGCCAGTCTCCAACGTCTGCTATCTGTAACTGTCCTTCTGCACCCCAGTCTTTAACCTCTGCTCTCTGCACCAGTCCTTCTGCACCTCAGTCTTCAAACTCTGCTTTCTGCAACAGTCCTTCTGCACCCAAGTCTCCAACCTCTGTTCTCCGCAACATTTTTCTGCACCCTAGGCTCCAAACTGTTCTCTCTGTAAAATCTTTCTGCACCCCAGTCTCCAACCACTGCTCTCTGCAACGATCCTTCCGCACCCCAGTCTCAAGCCTCTGCTCTCTGCAACAGTCCTTGTGAAGCCCAGTCTCCATCCTCTGCTCTCTGCAACCGTCCTTTTGCACCCCAGGCTCCAACATCTGCTCTCTGCAACAGTCGTTCTCCACCCCAGTCTCCAATCTTTGCAATGGTCCCTCTGCACACCAGTCTCCAACCATATTCTCAACCACAGTTCTTTTGTACCGCAGTCTTCAACCACTGTTCTCTGTAAGGGTCCTTCTTCACCACAGTCTCCAAACTCTGCTTTCTGTATCAGTGCTTCTGCACCACAGTTTCCAAAATCTGCTCTCTGTAACAGTCCGTCTCCATCTCTCTCTGCAACCATTGCTCTCTGCAACAATCCTTCTTCACCCCAGTCTTCAACCTCTGCTCTCTGTAACAGTTTTTCGGCACCTCACTCTCCTAATTCTGCTCTCTGTAAAATACCATCTGCACTTCAGTCTCCAACCTCTGCTCTCTGTATCAGTCCTTCTGCACCCCAGTCTTCAACCTCTGCTCTCTGCAACGATACCTCTGCACCCCAGTCTCCAACCCCGGCTCGCTGCATCAGTCCTTGTGCACCCCAATCTTTAACATCTGCTCTCTGCAAAAGTAATTCTGAACCTAAGTCTGAAAACTCTGCTCTCTGCAAAAATCCTTCTGCACCCGAGTTTCCAACCTCTGCTCTCTGTAAAAGTCCTTCTGTACCTCAGTCTTCAACTTCTGCTCTGTATCAGTCCTGCACGCCTGTCTCCCATATCTGCTCTCTGTATCAGTCCTTCTTTACCTCAGTCTTCAACCTCTGCTTTGTGTAACAGTCTTTTTGCACCCCAGTGTCCAACCTCTGCTATCTGCAAGGATTCTTCTAAATCCCAGTCTTCAACATCTGATCTCTGCAACAGTCCTTCTGCACTTCAGTGTGGAAACTCTGCTGTCTCCATCGATCCTTCTGCACCCCAGTCTCCAAACTCTGCTCTCTGTAACAGGCCTTCTGCACCTCAGTCTCCAAACTCTGCTCCACGTAAGATCCTTCTGCAACCCAGTCTACAAACTCTGCTCTCTGTAACAGCCCTTCTGCAACCCAGTCTCCAACCTCTGCTCTCTGTAACAGGCCTTCTGCACCCCAGTCTCCAAACTCTGCTCTCTGTATCATTCCTTCTGCACCCCAGTCGCAAATCTCTGCTCTTTGTAACAGTCCTTCTGCAGCTCAGTCTCCTACATCTGCTCTCTTCAACAGTCCATCAGCACCCCAGATTCCAACTTCTAGTTTCTGCAAAAGTCCTTCCTCACACCAGTGTCCACCCTCTGGTATCTGAAACAGTCCTTCTGCACCCCAGTCTCCAAACTCTGCTCTCTGTAACAGTCCCTCTGCACCTCACTCTACAACATCTGCTCTCTGTAAGTTCCTTCTGCAACCTAGTCTCCAAAATCTGCATTCTGTATCAATCCTTCTGCATGCCTTCTCCCATCTCTCCTATCAGTAACAGGCCTTCTGCACCCCAGTCTCCAAAGTCTGTTCTCTATAACAATACTTCTGCACCCCAGTCTCCAACCTCTGCTCTCTGTAACAGAGCAGTCTACAACCTCTGCTCTCTCTAACAGTCCTTCTTCACCTCATATTCAAACTCTGCTATCTGCGACAGTCCTTATGCACCCCAGTCTCCAACCTCTGCTGTGTGCAAAATTTCTTCTGCACCCCAGTCTGCAAAGTGTGCTCTGTGTAACAGTCCTTCTACATCCCAGTCTCCAACACTGCTCTCTGCAATGATCCTTCTGTACCTCAGTCTTAAACCTCTGCTCTCTGCAACAGGCCTTCTGCACCCCAGTCTCCCAACTCTTTTCTCTGAAACAGTCCATCTCCACCTCAGTCTTCAACCTCTGCTCTCTTAAAGAGTGCTTTTGAACCCCAGACTTCAACATCTGCTCTCTAAACAGTCTTTCTGCACCCCAGTCTCCAAACTCTGCTCTCTGTAACAGGCCTTCTACACTCCAGTCTCCAACCTCTGCTCTCTGCAAAAGTCTTTCTACACCCCAGTCTCCAACCTCTTCTCTCTGCAACGATCCTTCTGCACCTCAGTCTCCAACCTCTGCTCTCTGCAACAGTCCTTCTAAACCCCAGTCTCCAACCTCTACTCTCTGCTACAGTCCTTCTGCATTTCAGTATCCAACCTCTGCTCTCTGTAAAAGTCCTTCTTCAACTAAGCCTCCAAACTTTGCTCTTAGTAATGGTTCTTCTGCCCCCCAGTATTCAAACTCTGCTCTCTGTAACAATCCTTCTGCACCTCATTCTCCAACTTCTGCTCTCTATAACTATCTTTCTGCACCCCAGTCTCCAATCTCTACTCTCTGCAAAAGTCTTTCTGCACCCCAGATTCCAAGCTCTGCTCTCTGTAACAGTCGTTCTGCACGTCAGTGTCCAAAATCTGCTCTCTCTAACAATCCTTCTGCACCCCACTCTCCAAAGTCTGCTCTCGGCAATGATCCTTTTGCTTCCCAGTCTTCAATGTCTGCTCTCTGCAACAGTCCTTCCGCACCCAAGTCTACAACCTCTGCTCTATGTAACAATCTTTCTACACCTCAGTCTCCAACCTCTGCTCTCTGCAATAATTCTTCTGCACCCCAGTATTCAACCTCTGTTCTCTGCATCAGTCCTTCTGCACCCAAGTCTCCAAACTCTGCTCTTTGTAACAGTCATTCTGTACTGCAGTCTCCAACATCTGCTCTCTGTAAAGGTCCTTTTGCACCCCAGTCTCCAACGTCTGCTTCCTGTATCAGTCCTTTTGCACCTCAGTCTCCAACCTCTGCTCGCTGCAACAGTCCTTCTGCACCCAAGGCTCCAAACTCTGATCTCTGCAACATTTTTTCTTCACCCCAGTCTCTAAACTTTGCTCTTTGTAACTGTATTTCTTACCCCAGTCTCCTAACTATGCTCTCTGAAACAATACTTCTGCACCTCAGTCTCCAATCTCTGCTCTCTTCAACGATTTTTCTGCACCTGAGTTTCCAAACTCTGCTCTCTGTAACGATCCTTCTGCAACTCAGTCTCCAACCTCTGCTCTCTGTGACAGTCTTTCTGCAACCCAGTGTCCAACATCTGCTCTCTGCAAGGATCCTTCTTCTACCCAGTCTCCAACCTCTGCTCCATGTAACGTCCTTTTGTATCGCAGTCTTCAACCTCTTCTCTTTGTAATGGTCCTTCTGCTCCAGAATGCCAACCTAGGCTTTCTGTAACAGTCCTTTCGCACCCCAGTCTCTAACCTCTTCTCTCTGCAAAAATCCTTCTGCATCTCAGTCTCTAAACTCTGCTCTCTGCAACAGTCCTTCTGCACCCCAATCTCCAGACTCTGCTCTCTGTATGATCCATTTGCATAACAGACTCCAATCTCTGCTCTCTGTAACAGTACTACTACAACACAGTATCCAACCTATGCTCTCTGTAAAAGTTTTTCTGCACCTCAATCTCCAAACATTGATCTTTGTAATGGTCCTTCTGCACCCCAGTATCCAACCTCTGCTCTTTATAACAATCCTTCTGCACCTCATTCTCCAACGTCTGCTCTCTGTAATGATCCTTCAGCACCTCAGTATCCGAACTCTGCTCTCTGTAACAGGCTTTCTGAACCCCATTGCCAAACCTATGCTCTCTGCATCAGTCCTTTTGCACCCCAGTACCCTACCTCTGCTCTCTGTAACAATCTTTCTGCACCTGAGTCTAAAGCCTCTTCTCTCTGCCACGTTCGGTCTTCAACCCAGTCTCCAACCTCTATTCTCTGCATCAGTCCTTCTGCACCCCAGTCTCCAAACTCTGCTTTCTGTAACAGTCCTTCTGTACCGCAGTCTCAAACCTCTGCTCTCTGTAATGGTCCTTCTGCACCCCAGTCTCCAAAATATGCTCTCTGCATTGATTCTTTTTCTACCCAGTCTCGAACCGCTGCTCCCTGTAACAGTCCTTTTGTATTGCAGTCTCCAACCTCTTCTTTATGCAACGATCTTTCTGCACCCTAGTCTCCAGACTCTGCTCTCTGTAAGATCCATTTGTATCCCAGTCTCCAACCTCTGCTCTCTGTAACAGTCCTTCTGCACCCCAGTATCAAAACTCTGCTCTCTGTGAAAGTCTTTCTGCAACTCAGTCTCCAAACTTTGCTATTTGTAATGGTCCTTCTGCACCACAGTATTCAAACTTTGCTCTCGGTAACAATTCTTCTGCACCTCAGTCTCCAACGTCTGCTCCTTGTATCAGTCCATCTGCACCCCAGTCTCCAACATCTGCTCTCTGGAACGGTCCTTATGCACCCCTGTCTCCAAACTCTGCTTTCTGTAACAGTCCTTCTGCACCTCAGACTCCAACCTCTGCTCTTTGTAACAGTCCTTCTATGCCTCAGTCTTAAAATTCTGCTCTTTGCAAAGATCCTTCTGCACCCCAGTCTCCAACCGGTGCTATATGTAACAATCCTTCTGCACCCCAGGCTCCAAACTCTGCTCTCTGTAACAGTTCTTCTGTACCACAGTCTCCAACCTCTGCTCTCTGCAACGGTCCTTTCTGCAAACCAGTCTCAAACTTCAGCTTTCTGTATCAGTGCTTCTGCACCCCAGACTCCAAACTTTGCTCTCAGTAACAGTCCTTCTGCACCCCAGTCTCCAACTTCTGCTCTCTGCAACATTTCTTCTGCACTCCAGTCTCTATCTGTGCTCTCTGTAACTGTCCTTCTGCACCCCAGTCTCCAACCTCTGTTCTCTGTAACGTACTTTCTGCACAACAGTCTGAAACCTCTACTCTCTTCAACGAACTTTCTGCCCCTCACTCTCCAACCTCTGCTCTTTGCAATGATACTTCTGCAACCCAGTCTACAAACTCCGCTCTCTGTAAGAGTCCTTCTGCACTTCAAACTCAAACCTCTGCTCTCTGTAACAATCTTTCTGCACCTCAGTCTCCAAGGTCTCTATCTGTAACAATCCTTCTGCACAACAGTCTCCAACCTCTGCTCTGTATAACAGGTCTTCTACACCCCAGTCTCCAACCTCTTTTCTCTGCAATGATCCTTCTCCACCTCAGTCTCCAAACTCTGCTCTCTGCAATAGTCCTTCTGCAACCCAGTATCCAACCTCTGCTCTCTGTAAGATCCTTCTTCACCCCAGTTTCCAACCTTTGCTCTCTATAACAGTCCTTCTGCACCTCAGTCTCCAACCTCTTCTCTCTGCTATAGTCTCTCTGCACCCCAGTAACCAACCTCTGTTCTCTGCAAAAGTCCTTCTGTACCCCATGCTCCAAAATCTGCTCTCTGTAATAGTTCTTTTGTACAGCAGTCTCCAACCTCTGCTGTCTCTAACAATCCTTCTGCACCTCAGTCTCCAACCTTTGCTCTCTGTAAGTGTCCTGCTGCCCCCCAGTCTCCACCCTCTGCTCTCTGCTACAGTCCTTCTGCACCGAAGTCGCCAACCTCTGCTCTCTGCAACATTTCTTCTGCACCCCAGTCTCCAACCTTTGCTCTCTGTAACTGTCCTGCTGCCCCACAGTCTCCACCCTCTGCTCTCTGTAGCGATCCTTCTGCACCTCAGTCTTCAAACTCTGATCTCTGCAACGATCCTTCTTCACCACATTCTCCAACCTCTGCTCTCTGCAACAGTCCTTCTGCACCCCAGTCTCCAAGCTCTGCTCTCTGTAACAGTCCTTCTGCACATCAGTGTCTAAACTCTGCTCTCTGAAAAAATTCTTCACCTCAGTCGCCAACGTCTTCTCCCTGTAACAGGCCTTTTGCACCCCAGTCTTTAACCTCTGCTCTCTGTAACAGTTTTTCTGAACCCCAATCTCCAAACACTGCACTATGTAAAACTCGTTCTGCAACTTAGTCTCCAAACGCTGCTCTTTGTAACGATCTTTCTGCACCACAGTCTGAAACCTCTGCTCTCTGCAACATCCTTCTGTCCCTCAGTCTCCAAACTCTGCTCTCTGCATTGAACTTTCTGCACCCCAGTCTCCACCCTATGGTCTCTTAAGAGTCCTTCTGCAACTCAGTCTCCAACCTCTTTTCTCTAACCATCCTTCTGCACCTCAGTCTCCAACCTCTGCTCTCTATCACAGTCCTTCTTCACCCCAGTATCCAACTTCTGCTCTCAGTAAAATTCCTTCTGCACTTCAGTCTCCAACTTTTGCTCTCTGTTATGGTCCTTCTGAACCTCAGTCTCCAACATCTGCTCTTTGAAACAATCATTCTGCACCTAGTCTCCAACGTCTGCTCTCTGTAGCAGTCCTTCTGCCCCCCAGTCTCCAACATCTGCTCTCTGCAACAGTCCTTCTGCACCCCAGTCTCCAAACACTGCTCTTTGTAATAGTCCTTCTGTACTGCAGTCTCTAACCTCTTCTCTCTTTAATGGTCCTTCTGCACGCTGATTGCCAAACTCTGCTTTCTGTAACAGTCCTTCTGCACCTCAGATTCCAACCTATGCTCTCTGTAACAGTCCTTCTAAGCCTCAGTCTGAAACCTCTGCTCTCTGCATCCTTCCTTCTGCACCCCAGTCTCCAAACTGTGCTATCTGTAACAATGCTTCTGCACCCCAGTCACCAACCTCTGCTCTCTGTAAAAGGTCTTCTGCACCCCAGTCTCATAACTCTGCTCTCTGTAACAGGCCTTCTGCACCCCAGTCTCCAAACTTTTCTCTCTGCAACAATTGTTCTGCAACTCAGTCTCCAAACTCTGCTTTCTGCAAAAGTCTTTATGAAACTCAGTCTCCAACCTTTTCTCTCTGTGACAGTCCTTCTGAACGCCAGTCTCGAAAATCTGCTCTCTGCAACGATTCTTCTTCTACCCAGTCTCCAACCTGTGCTCCCTGTTAGAGTCCTTTTGTATCGCAGTCTCCAACCTCTTCTCTTTGTAACGGTTCTTCTGCTCCCCAATTACTAACCTCTGATTTCTGTTAAAGTCCTTCAGCACCCCAGTCTCTAAACTCTTCTCTCTGAAATGATTTTTCTGCACCTCAGTCTCTAAACTCTGTTCTCTGAAACAGTCCTTCTGCACAGCAGTATCAAAACTCTGCTCTCTGTAAAAGTCCTTCTCAAACTCAGTCTCCAAATTTTGCTCTTTGTAATGGTCCTTCTGAACCCCAGTATTCAAACTCTGCTCTCAGTAACAATCTTTCTGCACCTCAGTCTCCAACTTCTGCTCTCTGTAACAGTCCATCTGCACCCCAGTCTCCAACATCTGCTCTGTGCAACGGTCCTTATGCACACCCAGTCTCAAAAGTCTGCTCTCTGTAACAGTCCTTCTGCACTCAGACTCAAACCTCTGCTCTTTGTAACAGTCCTTCTATGCCTCAGTCTGAAACCTCTGCTCTCTGCAACGATCCTTCTGCACCCCAGTCTCCAATCTGTGCTGTCTGTAACAATCCTTCTGCACCCCAGGGTCCAATCTCTACTTTCTGTAACAGTTCTACTGTACAGCAGTCTCCAAACTCTTCTCTCTGCAAGGGTCTTTCTGCTCCCATGTTTCCAACCTCTGTTCTCTGGAACAGTCCTTCTGCACGTCAGTCTCCAACCTCTGCTCTCTGCAACAGTCCTTATACACCCCAGTCTCCAACCTCTGCTCTCTGCAACGATCCTTCTGCATCCCAGTCTCAAACGTCTGCTATCTGCAACAGTCCTTCTGCTACCCAATCTCCAAAGTCTGCTCTCTGCTACAGTTCGTTTGCATCCCAGTCTCCAAACTCTGTTCTCTGCAACATTTCTTTCTGCATCCCAATCTGCAAACTTTGCTCTCGGTAACTGTCCACCCCAGTGTCCAACATCTGCTCTCTGCAATGATCCATCTTCTCCCCAGGTTCCAACTTCTGCTCTCTGCAATGGTCCTTCTGCACCCCAATTTCCAACCTCTGCTCTTTGTAACAGTCCTTCTGCACCTCAGTCTCCAAGATATGCTCTCTGCAACAGTCCTTCTGCACCCCAGTCTCCAATCTCTGCTCATTGTAACAGTTCTTCTGCACCCAAATCTCCAATGTCTGTTCTCTGTAACACTCCTTCTGCACCCGAGTTCCCATCCTCTTATCTCTGTAACAATCCTTCTGGACCTCAGTCTCAAACCTCTTCTCTCTACAACAGTCCTTCTGCTCCTATTCTCCAACCTCTATTCTCTGTAAAAGTCCTTCTGCCCCTCAGTCTGCAAACTCTGCCTTGTGTAAGATCCTTCTGCAACCCATTCTTCAAACTCTGCTTTCTGTAACAGGCCTTCTGTACACCAGTCTTCAACCTCTGAGCTCTGTAGCGATCCTTCTGCACCTAAGTCTCCAACCTCAGCTCTCTGCAGCAGTCCTTCTGCACCCCACTCTCCACACTCTGCTGTCTGTAACAGTCCTTCTGCACATCAGTGTCCAAAGTCTACTTTCTTTAAAAATTCTTCTTCACCTCAGTCTCCAAACTCTGTTCTCTGTAACAGGCCTTCTGCACCCCAGTCTCCAAACCCTGCTCTCTGTAACGATCTTTCTGCACCTCAGTCTCCAACTTTGCTCTCTGTAATAGAACTTCTCCACTCCATTCTCCAACCTCTGCTCTCTGTAACAGTTCTTCTGGACACCAGTCTACAAACTATGCTCTCTGTAACGCTCCTTCTGAACCCCAATCTCCATCCTCTGCTCTCTGTAACACTCCTTCTTCACCCCAATCTCCAACCGCTCCTCTCTGTAACAGTCCTTCAGCCCCTCAGTCTCCAAACTCTGCTCTCTGTAATGAACCTTCAGCACCTCAGTCTCCAACTGCTGCTCTCTGTAACAGGCCTTCTGAACCCCATTCTCCAACCTATGCTTTCTGGATCAGTCCTTTTGCACACCAGTATCCTACCTCTTCTCTCTGTAACAAAACTTGTGCACCTGAGTCTCCAAACCCTGCTCTCTAAAACGGTCCGACTGCACCCCAGTCTCCAAAGTCTTTTCTCTGCATCAGTCCTTCGGCACCCCAGTATCCAAACTCTGCTCTCTGTAACAGTCCTTCTGTACTGCAGTCTCAAAACTCTGCTCTCTGTAACGGTCCTTCTGAACCCGAGTCTCCAACCTCTGCTCTCGGCAACAGTCCTTCTGCACCCCAGTCTCCAACCTCTGCACTCTGCAACGATCCTTCTGCACCCCAGTATCCAACATCTGCTCTACGCAACAGTCCTCCTGCCCCACAGTCTCCAAATTCTGCTGTCTGTAAGATCCTTCTGCACTCCAGTTTCCAAACTCTGCTCTCTGTAACATTCCTTCTCTAGCCCAGTCTTTAAACTCTGTTTCCTGCAAGTGTTCTGCGGCACTCCAGTCTCCAACCTCTGCCCTCTGCAACAGTCCTTCTGCTCCCCAGTCTCCAACATCTGCTCTCCGTAACGGTCCTTCAGCACCCCAGTCTTCAAACTCTGCTTTCGGTATCAGTCCTTCTGAACCTCAGTCTCAAAACTCTGCTCTCTGTAACTATCCTTCTGCACCTCAGTCTCCATCCTGTGCTCTCTGTAACATTCCTTCTGCACCCCAGTCTCCAACCTCTGCACTATAAGAGTTTTTCTATACCGAAGTCTCCAAACTCTCGTCTCTGTAAACGTCCTACTGAACCTCAAATTCCGACCTCTGCTTTCTGTAACAGTCCTTCTGCACCTCAGTCTCCATACTCTGCTCTCTGTAACAGTGCTTCTACAACTCAGTCTCCAACCTCTGCTCTCTGAAACAGTCCTTCTGCACCTCTGTCTGACACCTCTGCTCTCTGCATTATCCTTCGGCACCCAGTCTCCAAACACTGCTCTCTGTAACAGTCCACCTGCACCTCAGTCTCCAACCTCTGCTCTCTGTAAGATCCTTCTGCAACCCAGTCTTCAAACTCTGCTCTCTATAGCAGTCCTTCTGCACCCCAGTCTCCAACCTCTCCTCTCTGTAACAGGCCTTCTACACGCCAGTCTCCAAACTCTTCTTTCTGTAGCAGGCCTTCTGCACCCAAGTCTCCAAAATCTGTTTTCTGCAACAATCCTTCTGCACCACAGTCTCCAACCTCTGCTCTCTGCCATGATCCAACTGAACCCAGTCTCAAATCTCTGATCTCTGCAACTGTCCTGCTGCATTTCAGTCTCCAAATTCTGCTCTCTGTAAGCTTTTTCTGCACCCCTGTATCCTACCTCTGCTCTCTGTAACAGTCCTTCTGAACCCCAGTCTCCAAATTCTGCTCTCTACAACAGTCCTTCTGCACCCGAGTTACCAAAATATGCTATCTGCAACAGTCATTCTGCAACCCAGTCTCCAACTTCTGCTTTCTGTAACAGTTCTTCTGTACCTCAGTCTCAAATCTCTACTCTCTGCAATGACCCTACTTCACCCCAGTCTCCAAACTCTGCTCTCTGTAACAGTCCTTAAAAACCTCAGTCTCCCAACTCTGCTCTCTATAACATCCTTCTGCAACGCAGTCTTTAAACTCTGCACTTTGTAACAGTCTTTCTGCACAACAGTCACCAACCTCTGCTCTCTGTA
The DNA here is from genome assembly GCF_052094955.1 of Ictidomys tridecemlineatus. Lineage (NCBI taxonomy): Eukaryota > Metazoa > Chordata > Mammalia > Rodentia > Sciuridae > Ictidomys > Ictidomys tridecemlineatus. Next base: position 54,859 of record NW_027522687.1, read on the forward strand.
AGAGGCATTCTGCACCCCAATCTCAATCCTCTTCTCTCTGCAACAATTCTTCTTCACCCAAGTCTACAACATCTGCTCTCTGCTACAGTCTTTTTGTACCCCAGTCTCTAAACTCTGCTCTCTGTAAGATCCATCTGAACCGCAGTCTCCAAACTCTACTCTCTGTAACAGTCCTTCTGTACTCCAGTTTCCAAACTCTGCTCTCTCTAACAGTCCTTCTGCACCTCAGTATCGAACCTCTGTTCTCTGTAACAGTCCTTCTGCACCTCAGTCTTCAACCTCTGCTCTCTGAAAAAGTCCTTCTACCCCCCATTCTCTAACCTCTGTTCTCTGTAACAGTACTTCTAAACCACAGTCTCCAACATCTGCTCTCTGCAACTGTCCTTCTGTACCCTCGTCTCCAACGTATGTTCTCTCTAACGGTCCTTCTGTATTGCAGTCTCAAAACACTGCTCTCGGCAACGATCCTTCTAGACCTCAGTATCCAACCTCTGCTCTCTGTAACAGTTTTTCTTCATCCGAGTCTCCAACGTATGCTCTCTGTAACAGTCCTTCTGCACCCCAGTCTCCAACCTCTGCTCTCTACAACAGTCCTTCTGCACCCGAGTTACCAAAATCTGCTCTCTGCACAAGTCCTTCTGCACCCCAGTCTCCAACATCTGCTTTCTGCAACAGTTCTTTTGCACCTCAGTCTCAAAACTCTGCTCTCTGCAACAGTCCTTCTGCACCCCAATCTCCAACCTCTGCGCTCTGTTACAGTTTTTCTGTACCGCAGTCTCCAAACTCTGGTCTCTGTAATGGTTCTTCTGCACCACAATTTTTAACCTCTAGTTTCTGTAACAGTCTTTCTGAACCTCAGTCTCCAAACTCTGCTCTCTGTAGCAGGCCTTCTGCACCCAAGTGTTCAAATTCTGCTCTCTCCAAGGATACTTCTGCACCCCAGTCTCCGACCTCTGCTCTCTGCAATGATCCTACTGCACCGCAGTCTCAAACCTCTGCTCTCTGTAACAGTCCTTCTGCACCCCAGTCTCCAAACTGTTTTTTCTTCAACTATCTTTCTGTACCCCAGTCTCCAACCTCTGCTCTCTGTAAAAATCCTTCTGCACCACAGTCTTCAAACTCTGCTCTCTGTAAGATCCTTCTGCTCTCCAGTTTCCAAACTCTGCTCTCTGTAACATTCCTTCTTCACTCTAGTCTTTAACCTCTGCCTTCTGCAAGTGTCATGCAGAACACCAGTCTCCAACCTCTGTCCTCTGCAACAGTCCTTGTGCTCCCCAGTCTCCAACCTCTTCTCTCTGTACCGGTCTTTCAGCATCCCAGTGTCCAAACTCTGCTTTCTGTATCAGTCCTTTTGAACCTCAGTCTCAAACCTCTGCTCTCTGTATCTCTCCTTCATCACTTCAGTCTCCAACATGTGCTCTCTGTAACATTCCTTCTGCACCCCAGTCTCCAAACTCTGCTCTCTGTAACAGTTTTTCTATACGCAGTCTCCAAAGTCTGGTCTCTGTAACGGTCATTCTGTACCCCAATTTCCAACCTCTGCTCTTTGTAACAGTCTTCTGGACCTCAGTCTCCCAAACTCTGCTCTCTGTAACAGTGCTTCTACACCTCAGTCTCCAACCTCTGCTGTCTGTAACAGTACTACTGAACCTCAGTCTAACATCTCTTCTCTCTTCACGATCCTTCTGCACCCCAGTCTCAAACACTGCTCTTTGTAACAGTCCACCTGCACCTCAGTCTCCAACCTCTGCTCTCTGAAAAATCCTTCAGCAACCAGTCTCCAATCTCTGCTCTCTATAACTGTCCTTCTGCCACCCCAGTCTCCAACCTCTCTTCTCTGTAACAGGCCTTCTGCACGCCAGTCTCCAAACTCTTCTCTCTGTAGCAGGCCTTCTTTACCCCAGTCTCTAAAATCTGCTCTCTGCAACGATCCTTCTGCAGCCCAGTCTTCAAACTCTGCTCTCTGCAATAATCCTACTGCACCTCAGTCTCAAATCTCTGATCTCTGCAACTGTCCTTCTGCACCTCAGTCTCCCAAATTCTGCTCCCTGTAAGATCCTTTTGCACCTCTGTATCCAACCTCTGCTCTCTGTAACAGTCCTTCTGCATCTGAGTCCTCCAACCCCATGCTCTCTGTAACAGTCCTTCTGCACCTCAGTCTTCAAACTCTGCTCTCTGCAAAAGTCATTCTACCCCCATTCTCTAACTCTGTTCTCTGCAACAGTTCTTCTGAAACACAGTCTCCAACATCTGCTCTCTGCAACAGTCCTTCTGTACCCTCGTCTCCAAGGTATGCTCTCTGTAATGGTCTTTCTGTACTGCAGTCTCAAAACTCTGCTGTCTCTAGCGGTCTTTCTGCACCCCAGTCTCCAAACTCTGCTCTCTATAACATTTATTCTGCACCTCAGTCTCCAACCTCTGCTCTTTGTGACAGTTCTTCTGCACCCCAGTCTGCCACCTCTGCTACCTGCAACAGTCCTTCTACACCCCAGTCTCCAACATCTGCTCTCTGTAACAATCCTTCTGCACCTCAGTCTCCAAACTCTTCTCTCTGTAACAGCCTTTCTGCACCCTAGTCTCCAACCTCTGTTCTCTGTAACAGTCCTTCTGCACCCCAGTCTCAAACCTCTGCTCTGTACGAAGATCTTTCTTCACCCAGTCTCCAAAGTCTACTCTCTGCAACAGTCCTTCTGCACCCGTGTCTCCAGAAACTGCTCTCTTCAACAGTCTTTCTGCACCTCAGTCAGAAATCTCTGTGCTCTGCAATGATCCTTCAGCACCCCAGTCTCCAAACTCTGCTCTCTGTAACAGTCCTGCTTCACCTCAGTTTCCAAACTCTGCTCTCTTTAAGATCCTTCTTCAACCCTGTCTTCAAATTCTGCTCTCTGTAACAGTCCTTCTTCACCCCAGTCTCCAACATCTGTTCTCTGTAACAGGTCTTTTGGACCCCAATCTACAACCTCTACTTTCTGTGACATGCCTTCTGCACCTCAGTCTCCAACCTCTGCTCTCTGCAACAGTATTCTGCACCTCAGTATCCAAGCTCTGCTCTCTGCAACGATCTTTCTGCACCTCAGTCTCCAGAGTCTGCTCTCTGCACACTCCTTCTGCACCCAGTCTCAAACCTCTGCTCGCTTTTAGATCCTTCTGCACACCAGTTTCCAAACTCTGTTCTCTATAACATTCCTTCTCCATCCAGTCTCCAACTTCTGCTTTCTGCATTGATCCTGTAGCAACCCAGTCTCCAACCTCTGTTCATATACAAACAGTCCTTCTACTCCCCAGGTTCCAAGCTCTGCCTCCTGTAACAGTCCTTCTGTACAGCAGTCCTCCAACCTCTACTCTCTGTAATGGTTTTTCTGCACCCCAGTCTCTAAACTTTGTTGTCTGTAACAAGCTTTCTGCACCCCAGTCTCCAAACTCTGCTCTCCGTAACAGGCCTTCTGCATCCCAGTCTCCAAACCCTTCTCTCTGCAACGATCTTTCTGCACCCCAGTATCAAAACTCTGCTCCTTGCAACAGTTCATCTGCACCAAGTCTCAAACCTCTGCTCTTCATAAAATCCTTCTGCACCCCAGTCTCCAAACTCTGCTCTCTGTAACAGTCCTTCTGCACTCCAGTCTCCAACATCTGCTCTCTACAACAGTCCATTTGCACGCCAGACTTCAACCTCTGCTCACTGTAAGATCCATCTGAACTCTAGTATCCAAACTCTGCTCTTTGTAACAGTCCTTCTGCACCCCAGTCTCCAAACTCTGCTCTTTGTAACAGTCCTTCTGCACCTCAGTCTCCAACCTCTGCTCTCTGCAACAGTCCATCTGCACTCCAGTCTCCAACATCTGCTCTCTGCAACAGTCCTTCTACACCCTAGTTTGCAACCTCTGCTCTCTGCAACTGTCTTTCTGCACCCAAGTCTCCAAATTCTGCTATCTGCAACGATCCTTCTAAACCTCTGGATCCAACCTCTGCTCTCTGCAACAGTCCTTCTGCACCCCAATCTCCAACCTCTGCGCTCTGTCACAGTTTTTCTATACCGCAGTCTCCAAACTCTGGTCTCTGTAACGGTTTTTCTGCACCACTATTTCCAACCTCTAGTTTCTGTAAACAGTCTTTCTGCACCTCAGTCTCAAAACTTTGCTCTCTGTAGCAGGCCTTCTGCACCCCAGTCTTCAAAATCTGCTCACTCCAAGGATCCTTCTGCACCCCAGTCTCCAACCTCTGCTCTCTGCAACTATCTTTCTGGAGCCCAGTCTCCAACCTCTGCTCTGTAACAAACCTTCTGCACAACAGTCTTCAAACTCTGCTCTCTGTAAGATTCTTCTGCACCTCAGTCTCCAAACTCTGCTCTCTGTAGCAGGCCTTCTGCACCCCAGTCTTCAAAATCTGCTCTCTCCAAGGATCCTACTGCACATCAGACTCAAACCTCTGCTCTCTGCAACAGTCCTTCTGCACCCCGGTCTCCAAACTCACCTCTCTGCAACTATCTTTATGGACCCCAGTCTCCAACCTCTGCTCTCTGTAACAATCCTTCTGCACCACAGTCTTCAAACTCCACTCTCGGTAAGATCCTTCTGCACTCCAGTTTCCATACTCTGCTCTCTGTAACATTCCTTCTCCACCCCAGTCTTTAATCTCTTCCTTCTGCAAGTGTCATGCGGAACCCCAGTCTTCAACCTCCTTACTCTTCAACAGTCCTTGTGCTCCCAAGTCACCAACTTCTGCTCTCCTTACCGGTCTTTCAGCACCCCAGTCTCCAAACTCTGCTTTCTGTATCAGTCCTTTTGAACCTCAGTCTCAAACCTCTTCTCTCTATATCTATCCTTCTTCACTTCAGTCTCCAACCTTTGCTCTCTGTAACATTCCTTCTGCACCCCAGTCTCCAATCTCTGCTTTTGCTAACAGTTTTTCTATACAGCAGTCTCCAAAGTCTGTCTCTGTAGCGGACTTCTGCACCCCAATTTCCAACCTCTGCTTTCTGTATCAGTCTTTCTGGACCTCAGTCTCCAAACTCTGCTTTCTGTAACAGTGCTTCTACACCTCAGTCTCCAACCTCTGCTCTCTGTAACAGTCCTACTGAACCTCAGTCTGACACCTCTTCTCTCTTCACGATCCTTTTTCACCCCAGTCTCCAAACTATGCTCTCTATAACTTTCCTTTTGCACCCCAGTCTCCAACCTCTCCTCTCTGTAACAGGCCTTCTGCACGCCAGTTTCCAAACTTTTCTCTCTGTAGCAGGCCTTCTTTACCCTAGTCTCAAAAATCTGCTCTGTGCAACGATCTTTCTGCACCACAGTCTCCAACCTCTGCTCTCCTCAATGATCCTACTGCACCTCAGTCTCAAACCTCTGATCTCTGTAACTGTCCTTCTGCACTTCAGTATCCAAATTCTGATCTCTGTAAGATCCTTCTCCACCTCTGTATCTAACCTCTGCTCTCTGTAACAGTCCTTTTTCATCCGAGTCTCCAACGTATGCTCTCTGTAACAGTCCTTCTGCACCCCAGTCTCCAACCTCTGCTCTCTACAACAGTTCTTCTGCACCCGAGTTACTAAAATCTGCTCTCTGCAAATGTCCTTCTGCGCCCCAGTCTCCAACATCTGCTTTCTACAACAGTTCTTTTGCACCTCAGTCTCAAAACTCTGTTCTCTGCAACGACTCTTCTGCACCCCAGTCTCCAAACTCTGCTCTCTGTAACAGACCTTCAGCACCTCAGTCTCCCAACTCTGCTCTCTGTAAGATCCTTCTGCAACCCAGTCTTTAAACTCTGCACTCTTTATCAGTCCTTCTGCACAACAGTCTCCTACCTCTGCTCTCTGTAACAGACATTCTGTACCCCAGTCTCCAACCTCTTCTCTCTGCAATGATTCTTCTCCACCCCAGTCTCCAACCTCAATCCTCTGCAACAGTTTTTCTGCTCCCCAGACTCTGAGATCTGCTTTCTGTAACAGTCCTTTTGTACCGCAGTCTCCAACATCTGCTCTTTGTAACGATCCTTCTACACCCCAGTCTTCATCTTTGCTTTTGTATCAGTCTGTCTGAACCCCAGTCTCCAAACTCTGTTCTCTGTATCTATCCTTCTGCACCTCAGTCTCCAACCTGATCTCTATGTAAGAGTCCTTCTGCACCCCAGACTCCAACCTCTGCTCTCGGTAACAGACCTATACTGCAGTCTCCAAACTCTGCTCTCTATAATGCTCCTTCTACAGTCCAATTTCGAAACTCTTCTTTCTGTAACACTTTTTCTGCACCTCAGTCTTCAAATTCTGATCTCTGTAAGATCCTTCTGCACTCCTTTCTTTTAGCTCTGCTCTATGTAACAGGACTTCTGCACCTCAGTCTCCAATCTCTGCTCTTTGCAACAGTCCTTCTGCACCACAGTCTCCAAACTATGCTCTCTGTAAGATCCTTCTGCACTCCAGTTTCCTAATTTTTCTCTCTGTAACATTCCTTCTTCACACCAGTATTTAACCTCTGCTTTCTGCAAGTGTTCTGCGGCACCCAAGTCTCCAAACTCTGTCCTCTGCAACAGTCCATCTGCTAACCAGTCTCCAACATCTGCTCTCTGTAACGGTCCTTCGAAACCCTATTCTCCAACCTATGCTCTCTGTAACATTCCTTCTGCACCACAGGCTCCAAACTCTGCTTTCTGTAACAGTTTTTCTATGCCCCAGTCTCCAAACTATGGTCTCTGTAATGGTCCTTCTGCACCCCAATTTCCAACCTCTGCTTTCTGTTACAGTCACTCTGCACCTCAGTCTCCAAACTCTGCTCTCTGTAACAGTCCTTCTATACCTCAGTCTCCAACCTCTGCTCTCTGAAACAGTGCTTCTGCACCTCTTTCTGACACCTCTGCACTCTGCACAATCCTTCTGCACCCCAGTCTCCAAACACTGCTCTCTGTAACAGTCCACCTGCACCTCAGTCTCCAAACTCTCCTCTCTGTAACAGGCCTTCTTCAAGCCAGTCACCAAACTTCTTTCTGTACTAGGCCTTCTGCACCCCAGTCTCCAAAATCTGCTCTCTGCAACGATCCTTCTGCACCTCAGTCTCCAACATCAGCTCTCTGCAATGATCCAACTGCACCCCACTCTCCAACCTCTGATCTCTGCAACAGTCCTTCTGCACCTCAGTCTCCCAACTCTGCTCTCTATAAGATCCTTTTGCAGCCAAGTCTTTAAACTCTGCACTCTGTATGAGTCCTTCTGCACAGTATCCAACCTCTTCTCTCTGCAACTATTCTACTCCAACACAGTCTCCAACATCTGCTCTCTGCAACAGTCCTGCCGCACACCAGTCTCCAAACTCTTCTCTCTGTAACAGTCCTTCTTCACCCCAGTTTCCAAACTCTGCTCTCTGCAACGATCTTTCTGGATCCCAGTCTCCAATGTCTGCTCTCTGCAACAGTTCTTCTGCACCACAGTCTCCAACCTCTGCTCTCTGTAAGATCTATCTGCACTCCAGTTTCCAAACTCTTCTCTCTGTAACATTCCTTCTCAAACCCAGTCTCCAACTTCTGTCCTCTGCAACAGTCGTTAGGCTCCCCAGTCTCAAACATCTTCTCTCTGTAACAGTCCTTCTGTACCGCAGTCTCCAACCTCTGCTTTTCGTAACGGTCCTTCTTCACCCCAGTCTCAAAACTCTGCTTTCTGTATCAGTCTGTCTGAACCAAATTTTCCAACCCCTGTTCTATTTATCTATCCTTCTGCATCTCAGTCTCCAACCTGTGCTCTATGTAAGAGTCCTTCTGCACAACAGTCTCCAACATCTACTCTGGATAAAAGCCCTATACCGCAATCTCCAACATCTGCTCTCTGTAAAAGTTCTTCTACACTCCAATTTCAAAACTCTGCTTCCTGTAACAGTCCTTTTGCACCTGAGTCTCCAAACTCTGCTATCTTTATCAGTTTTTCTACACCCCAGTCTCCAAACTCTGCTTTCTGTATCAGTCTTTCTGAACCCCAATCTCCAAACTCTGTTTTCAGTATCTATCCTTCTGCACCTCAGTCTCCAAACTTTCCTCTCTGCAACAGTCCTTCTATACTGCAGTCTTAAAACTCTGCTCTCTGTAAAGGTCTATCTGCAGCCCAGACTCCAATCTCTGCTTTCTGTATCAGTCCTTCTGCACCGCAGTCTCCAAATTCTGCTCTCTCTAAGAGTCTTTCTGCACCTCAGTATCCAATCTCTGCTCTCTGCAACAGTCCTTCTGCACCCCAGTATCCAAACTCTGCTCTCTGCAACAGTCCTTCTGCACGCCAGTCTCCAACCTCTTCTCTCTGCAACAGTCCTCCTGCACCCCATTCTGCAAACTCTGCTCTCTGTTACAATCCTTCTCCCCCTCAGTCTCCAAACTCGGCTCTATGTAACAAGACTTCTGCAAGTCAGTCTCCAACCTCTGCTTTCTGCAACAGTCCTTCTGCACTCCAGTCTCCAAACTCTGCTATCTGCAACAGTCATTCTGCACTCCAGTCTTTGACCTCTGCTCTCTGAAACAGCCCTTCTCCACCCCAGTCTCCAACCTCTGCTCTCTTCAACAGTCCTTCTGCACCAAAGTATCCAACCTCTGCTCTCTGTAAGATCATTCTGCACTCCAGTATCAAAACTCTGCTCTCTGTAACATTCCTTCTCCACCCCATTCTTTAATGTCTGCTTTCTGCAAATGTCCTGCAACACCCCAGTCTTCAAACTCTGTCCTCTGCAACGTTCCTTCTGCTCCCCAGTCTCCAACATCTGCTCTCGGTAACAGTCCTTCTGTACCGCAGACTCTAACCTCTGCTCTCTGTAACGGTCCTTCTACACCCCAGTCTCAAAACTCTGCTTTCTGTATCAGTCCTTCTGAACCCCAGTCTCAAACCTCTGCACTCTGTATCTATCCTTCTGCACCTTAGTCTCCAACCTCTGCTATTTGTTACAGTTTTTATATACCGTAGTCTCCAAACTCTGGTCTTTCTTACGATCCTTTTGCACCCCAATTTCCAACCACTTCTTTCTGTAACAGTCCTTCTGCACCTCAGTCTCCAAACTCTGCTCTCTGTAACAGTCCGTCTACACCTCAGTCTCCAACCTCTGCTCTCTCTGCACCTCAGTCTGACAACTCTGCTCTCCAAACGATCCTTCTGCACCCCAGTCTCTAACAACTGCTCTCTGTAACAGTCCACCTGCACCTCTGTCTCCAACCTCTGCTCTCTGTAAGATCCTTCAGGAACTAGGTGTCCAAACTCTGCTCTCTATAACAGTCCTTCTGCTCCCCAGTCTCCAACCTCTCCTCTCTGTAATAGGCCTTCTGCATGCCAGTCTCAAAACTCTGCTATCTGTAGCAGGGCTTCTGAAACCCAGTCTCCAAAATCTGCTCTCTGCAACGATCCTTCTGCACCCCAGTCTCAAACTTCTGCTCTCTGCAATGATCCTACTGCACCCAAGTCTCCAACCTCTGATCTCTGCAACAGTCCTTCTGCAACTCAGTATCCAACTTCTGCTTTCTGTAAGATCCTTCTGCACCCCTGTCTCCAAGCTCTGCTTATTTGGAAGATCGTTCTGCACCCAAGTGTCCAACCTCTGCTCTATGTAACAGGATTTTGCACCTCAGTCTCCAAACTCTGCTCTCTGCAACAGTCCTTCTGCACCCCAGTCTAAAACTTCTGCTCTATCTAAGAGTCCTTCTGAAACTCAGTCTCAAACCTTTGCCCTCTGCAACATTTCTTCTGCAGCCCAGTCTCCATCCTCTGCTCTTTGCAACAGTCCTTCTGCACCCCTGTCTCCAACCTCTGCTCTCTGCAACAGTCCTTCTCCACCCCAGTCTCCAAACTCTGCTCTTTGTAGGAATCCTTATGCACCTCAGTCTCCAAACTCTCTTCTTTGCAAGGGTCCTTCTGCACCTCAGTCTCCAACCTCTACTCTCTGTAACAGTCCTTCTGCACTTCACTCTCCAACCTCTGCTCACGGTAGGATCCTTCTAATACCCAGTCTCAAAACTCTGCTCTCTGTATCTATTCTTCTGCACCTCCATCTCCAACCTCTGGTCTCTGTAACAGTCCATCTGCACCTCAGTCTGACACCTCTGCTCTCTGCATGATCCTTCTGCACCCCAATCTCCAAGCACTGCTCTCTGTAACGGTCCACCTGAACCTCAGTTTCCAAACTCTTCTCTCTGTAGCAGGCTTTCTGCACCCCAGTCTTCAAAATCTGCACTGTCCAACGATCCTTCTGCACCCAAGTCTCCAACCTCTGCTCTCTGATATGATCCTACTGCACCCCAGTCTACTACCTCTGATCTCTGCAACAGTTTTTCTGCACCTCAGTCTCCAAATTCTTCTCTCTGTAAGATCCTTCTTCATCCCAATATCAAACCTCTGCTCTCTGCAACAGTCCTTATGCATCCAAGTCTCCAACCTCTGCTCTCTGTAACAGGACTTTTGCACCTCAGTCTCCAACCTCAGCTCTCTGCAACAGTCCTTCTGCACCCCAGTCTCCAAACTCTGGTCTCTAAAACAGTCCTTCTGCAGCCGAGTCTCCAAGCTCTGCTCTCTGCAACAGTCCTTCTGCACCCCAGTCTCCAACCTCTACTCTCTGTAACACTTGTTCTGCACTTCACTCTCCAACCTCTACTCTCTGTAGGATTCTTCTAAAACCCAGTCTCCGAACTCTGCTCTCTGTAACAGTCGTTCTGCACACCAGTCTCCAACCTCTATTCTCTTCAACCATCCTTCTTAACCCCAGTCTCCAACCTCTGCTCTCTGCAACAGTCCTTATGCACCCCAGTCTCCAACAACTGCTCTCTGCAACAGTCCTACTGCACCTCAGTCTGAGAACTCGGCTGTCTTCAACGAACTTTCAGCACCACAGTCTCCTACATCTGCTGCCTGTAACAGTCCTTCTGCACTTCATTCTCACAACTCTGCTCTCTGTAAAATACTTCTGAAATCCAGTCTTTAAACTCTGCACTATGTAACTGTCTTTCTGCACAACAGTCTCCAAACTGTGCTCTCTGTAACAGGACTTCTGCAACCCAGTCTCAAAAATCTCTGTAACAGGCGTTCTGCACCGGAGTCTCCAAAATTTTCTCTCTGCAACCATTCTTCTCCATACCAGTCTTCAACCTCTGCTCTCTGCAACAGTACCTTTGCACCACAGTATCCAACCTCTGTGCTCTGTAAGATCCATCTGAACCCCACTCTCCAAAATTTGATCGCTGTAACAGTCCTTCTGCACCCCAGTCTCCAAACTTTACTCTCTGTAACAGTCGTTCTGAACCTCAGTCTCCAACCTCTGCTCACTTAAATAGTCCTTCTGCACATTTTTCTCCAAACCCTGCTCTCTGCAACAGTTCTTCTGCACCCCATTCTCCAACATCTACTCTCTGCAACAGTACTTCTACACTCCAGTTTCCAAACTCTGCTTCCTGCAACGATACTTCTGGACCCCAGTCTCCAACGTCTGCTCTCTGCAGAGTCCTTCTTCAACAGAGTCTCCAACCTCTGATCTCTGTAACAATCCTTCTGCACCTCAGTCTCCAAACTCTGTTCTCTGCAAGGGTCTTTCGGCACCTCAGTCTCCAACCTCTACTCTCTGTAACAGTCCTTCTGCACCTCAGCCTGCAACCTCTGCTCTCTCTAAAATTCTTCTGCAACCCAGTCTCCAAACTCTGCTCTCTGTAACAGTGCTTCTTCACACCAGTCTCCAACCTCTGCTCTCTGCAACACTCCTTCTGCCCCTCAGTGTTAAAACTCTTCTCTCTGCAAAGACCCTTCTGCACCCCAGTCTCCTACTTCTGATCTCTGTAACAGTCCTTTGCACCTCATTCTCCTAACTCTGCTCTCAGTAAGATCCTTCTACAACCTAGTCTTAAACTCTGCACTCTGTAACAGTCCGTCTGCACAATAGTCTCCAAACTCTGCTCTCTGTAACAGGACTTCTGCAAGCCAGTCTCCAATCTCTACTCTCTGAAACAGGCCTTCAGCACCCCATTCTCCAACCTCTTCTCTCTGCAACGATTCTTCTCCACCCAGTCTCCAACCTCTGCTCTCTGCAACAGTCCTTTTGAACCCCAGTCTCCAAACTCTGCTCTCTGTAAGATCCATCTGAACCCCAGTCTCCAACCTCTTCCTGAAACGATCCTCTGTAACATTCCTTCTACAAATCATTCTTTAAACTCTGCTTTCTGCAAGTGTCCTGAAGCACCCCAGTCTACAACCTCTGTCCTCTGCAACAGTTCTTTGCACCCCAGTCTCCAAACGCTGCTCTCTGTAACAGTCCTTCCACACCTCAGTCTCCAAGCCCTGCTCTCTGTAACAAACCTTCTGCACTCCAGTCTCTAAAATCTGCTCTCTGCAACGAACCTTCTGGACCCCAGTCTCCAACATCTGCTCTCTGCAACAGTCCTTCTGTAATACAGTCTCCAAACTCTGCTCTCTGTAAGATCCTTCTGCACTCCAGTATTCAAACTCTTCTCTCTGTGAAATTTCTTCTCCACCCCAGTCTCAAACCTCTGTTCTTTGCAACAGTGGTTCTGCTCCCCAGTCTCCGAGATCTGCTCTCTGTAACAGACCTTATGTACCGCAGTTTCGAACCTCTGCTCTCTGTAAGGGTCCTTCTGCAACCCAGTCTTTAACCTCTGCTTTTTGAATCAGTCTTTCTCAACCCCAGTCTCCATCCTCTGCTCTTTGTATCTATCATTCTGCACCACAGTCTTCAACCTGTGCTTTCTGTAACAGTCCTTCTGCACCCCAGTCTCCAAACTCTGCTCTCTGTAACAGTTTTTCTATACCACAGTATCCAACCTCTGCTCTCTGTAACGGTCCTTCTGCACCCCAATTTCCACCCTCTGTTCTCTGTAACAGTCCTTTTGCACGTCAGGCTCTAAACTCTGCTCTCTGTAACAGTCCTTCTACACCTCAGTCTCTAAACTCTTCTCTCTGTAACAGTCCACCTGCACCTGAGTCTCCAACATCTGCTCTCTGTAAGTTCCTTCAACAAACCAGGCACCAAAGTCTGCTCTCTGTAACAGTTTTTCTGCACCCCAGTCTCCAACCTCTCCTCTCTGTAACAGGCCTTCTGCACTCCAGTCTCGAAACTCTGCTCTCTATAGCAGGGCTTCTGCACCCCACTCTCCATCCTCTGCTTTCTGAAACGATCCTTCTTCACCACAGTCTGCAACCTTTGCTCTCTGCAATGATCCTACTGCACCCCAGTCTCCAACCTCTGATCTCTGCAACAGTCTTCTGCACCTCAGTCTCCAAATTATTCTCTCTGTAAGATCCTTCTACACCACTGTCTCCAACCTCTGCTCTCTGTAACAGTCCTTCTACACCCCAGTCTCCAACCTCTGCTCTCCGCAAGAATCATTCTGCACCCCAGTCTCCAAACTCTGCTCTCTGCAACAGTCCTTCTGCACCCTAGTTACCAACATCTGCTCTCTGCTACAGTACTTCTGCAACCCAGTCTTCAACCACTGCTCTCTGTAACAGTCCTCCTGTACTGCAGTATGCAACCTCTACTCTCTGTAATGGTCTTTCTGCACCCCAGACTCCAATCTCTGCTTTCTGTATCGGTCCTTCTGTACCCCAGTTTCTAACCTCTGCTCTCTGTAAGAGTCCATCTGCACCTCAGTATCCACCTGTGATCTCTGCAACAGTCCTTCTGCAACTCAGTCTCCAAATTCTGCTCTCTTTAAGATCCTTTTGCGCCCCTGTATTTAACCTCTGCTCTCTGAAACTGTCCCTCTGCACCCGAGTCTCCAAACTCTGCTCTCTGTAACACGACTTTCGCACCTCAGTCTCCAACTTCTTCTTTTTGCAACAGTCCTCCTGCACCCCAATCTCCAAACTCTGCTTTCTACAACAGTCCTTCTGAACCACGGTTTCCAACCTCTGTTCTCTGTAACAGTCCTTCTGCACCTCTGTCTCCAACCTCTGAAGTCTGCAACCTTACTTCTGTACCCCATTCTCTAACATCTTCTCTCTGTAACAGTCCTTCTACACCCCATTCTCTAACCTCTGCTTTCTGCAACAGTCCTTCTGTACCACAGTCTCCAAACTCTTCTCTCTGTAACGGTCGTTCGGCACACTTGTCTCAACATCTGCTTTCTGTATCAGTAATTCTGCACCCCAGTCTCCAAACGTTGCTCTCGGTAACATTCTTTGTACACCTCAGTCTCCAACATCTGCTCTCTGCGACAGTTCTTCTGCACGCCAGTCTCCAACCTCTGCACGTCAGGCTCTAAACTCTGCTCTCTGTAACAGTCCTTCTACACCTCAGTCTCTGCTTTCTGCAACAGTGCTTCTGAACCCCAGTCTCCAACATCTGCAGTCTGAAACAGTTCTTGTATAAACCATTCTTCAACCTCTGCTCTTTGTAACAGTCCTCCTTTATTGCAGTCTCCGAACTCTGCTGTCTGCAACGGTCCTTCTACACCCCAGTCTCCAACCTCTGCTTTCTGTATCAGTCTTTCTGAACACCAGTCTCCAACCTCTGTTCTCTGTAACAGTCCTTCTTCAACTCAGTCTCAAAATTCTGCTCTCTGTAACAGTCCTTCTGCACCCAAGTCTCCAACACCTGCTTTCTGCAACAGTCCTTCTTCACCCCATTCTCCAAACTCTGCTATCTGCAACAGTCCTTCTGCACCCCAGTCTCCAATCTCTACTCTCTGTAATAATCCTTCTGCACCTGTGTCTCCACCTCTGATCTCCGCAATGGTCCTTCTGCACCTCAGTCTACAAACTCTATTCTCTGTAACAGTCCTTCTAAACCTCAGTCTCCAACCTCTGCTCTCTGTAAGATCCTTCTGCAAAACAGTCTCCAAACTCTGCCCTCGGTAACAGTCGTTCTGCATCCCTTCACCAAACTCTTCTCTCTGTAACAAGCTTCTGCACCACCGTCTTTAACTTCTGTTCTCTGAAACAGTCCTTCTGCACCCCAGTCTCAAACCTCTGCTCTCTAAAAGATCCTTCTGCATCCCAGTCTCCAATATCTGTAATCTCCAACAGTCCTTCTGCACCTCAGTCTGAAACCTCGGTTCTCTACAACGATCTTTCTGCACCCAAGTCTCCAACATCTGCTCTCTGTAAGATCCTTTTGCAACCCTGTCTCCAAACTCTGCTGTCTGTAACAGTCCTTCTGCACCCCAGTCTCCAACCTCTGCTCTCTGTCACAGTTTTTCTAAACCCAAGTTTTCAACCTCTGCTCCCTTCAACTGTCCTTCAGCACCCCAGTATCCAAATTCTGTTCTCTGTAAAAATCTTTCTGCACCTCAGTTCCCAAACACTGACCTCTGCAATGGTCCTGCTGTACCCCAGTCTATAGCCTCTGCTCTCTGCAACAATCCTTTTGCACCCCAGTCTCAAACCTCTGCTCTCTGCAAAAGTCCTTCTGCACCCCAGTCTCCAACATCTGCTCTCTGCAACAGTCCTTCTGTACATCAGTCTGAAAACTCTAATCTCTGCAAGGATCCTTGTGCACCACAGTCTCTAAACTCTGCTTTCTGAAAGAGTTATTCTTCAACTTAATATCCAACCTCTGCTCTGTGTAACAGTCCCTCTGCACCCCAGTCTCCAAACTCTGCTCTCTGTAAAAGTCCTTTTGCACCTCCGTCTCCAAACTCTTCTCTCTGTAAGATCCTTCTGCCACGCATTCTCCAAATGCTGCTCTCTGTAACAGTGCTTCTGCACCCAAGTCTCTAAACTCTGCTCTCTGTAACAGGCCTTCTGCACCCCAGTCTTCAACCTCTGCTCTCTGCAATGATCCTTTTTCTACCCAGTCTCCAAACTCTGCTCTCTTTAAAATTCCTTTTGTATCGAAGTCTCCAACTTCTTCTCTTTGTTACGGTCAATCTGCACCCCAATTGCCAACCACTGCTTTCTATAAAAGTTTTTTTGTACCTCAGACTCCAACCTCTCCTCTCTGTAACAGTCCTTCTAAGCCTCAGTCTGAAACCCCTGCTCTCTACATCGATCCTTCTACACCCCAGTCTCCAAAGTGTGCTATGTGTAACAATCCTTCTGAACCCAAGTCTCCAACATCTGCTCTCAGTAACAGGTCTTCTTCAACCCAGTCTCCAAACTCTGCTCTCTGTAACAGTCCTTCTGCACCTCAGGCTTCAACATCATCACTGTTCAACGGAACTTCTGCTCCCCAGTCTCCAACCTCTGCTCTCTGCAAGAATAATTCTGCATCCCAGTCTCCAACGTCTGCTCTCTGCAACAGTCCTTCTAAAATCCAGTCTAAAACCTTTGCTCTCTGCTTCACTCCTTCTGCATCCCAGTCTTCAACCTCTGCTCTCTGCAACATTTCTACTGCAACCCAGTCTCCAACCTGTGCTTTCTGTAACTATCCTACTGCACCCTGGTCTTCAAACTCTGCGCTCTGTAGCGATCCTTCTGCACCTCAGTCTCCAACTTCTGCTCTCTGTAACGAAATTTCTGCACTCCATTCTCCAAACACTGCTCTCTGCAACAGTCCTTCTGCACCCTATACTCCAAGCTCTTCTCTCTTTAAAAGTCCTTCTGCACATCAGTGTCCAACATCTGCTCTCTGTAACAATCCTTCTGCACCTCAGTCTCCAACCTCTGCTCTCTGCAATGATCCTTCGGCACCACAATCTCCAACCTCTGTTCTCTCTAACAGTTCTTCTGAACCCCAATCTCCAAACTCTGCTCTCTGTAACACTCCTTCTGCACCCCAGTCTCCAAACTATACTCTCTGAAACTAACCTTCTGCACCTCAGTCTCCGACCTCTGCTCTCTGTAACAGTCCTTCTGCATCCCAGACTCCAACATCTGCTCGCTGCAACGGTCCTTCTGCACCCCAGTCTCTAAACTCTGCTGTCTGTAACAGTCCTTCTGTACCACAATCTCCAACCTCTTCTCTCTATAACGGTCCTTCTGCTCCCCAATTGACAAACTCTTTTTTCTGTAACAGTCCTTCTGCACCTCAGACTCCAACTTCTGCTCTCTGTAACAGTCCTTCTAATCCTCAGTCTGAAACCTCTTTTCTCTGCATCAATCCTTCTACACCCCAGGCTCCTAACTGTGCTATCTGTAACAATTCTTCTGAAGCGCATTCTC
Organism: Ictidomys tridecemlineatus; assembly: GCF_052094955.1. NCBI lineage: Eukaryota > Metazoa > Chordata > Mammalia > Rodentia > Sciuridae > Ictidomys > Ictidomys tridecemlineatus. Next base: position 71,912 of record NW_027522687.1, read on the forward strand.
TAATATCTGCTCTCTGTAACAGTTCTTTTGCAACCAAGTCTCTAAACTCTGCTCTATGTAATAGGCCTTCTGAACCCCAGTCTGTAACCTCTTCTCTCTGCAACGATTCTTCTGCACCCCAGTCTCCAACATCTGCTCTCTGTAACAGGTCTTCTGCAACCCCGTCTCTAAACTGTGCTCTCCACAACAGTCATTCTGCACCCCAGCCTTCAAACTTTACTCTCTGTACGATCCTTCTGTACGCCGTTCTCCAAACTTTGCTCTCTGTATCAGTCAATCTGCACCTCAGTCTTCAACCTCATTACTCTGCAACGGTCCTTCTGCACCCCAGTCTCTAACCTCTGTTCTCTGCAACAGTCCTTCTGCACCCCAGTCTTCTAACTCTACTTTCTGTATCAGTTATTCTGCATGCCAGACTAAAACCTCTGCTTTCTGTTACAGTCCTACTGCACCTCAGTTTCCAAACTCTGTTCTCTGAAACAGTCCTTCTGCACCCCAGTCTCCAACCTCTGCTCTCTGCAACGATCCATCTGCATCCCAGTCACCAACGTCTGCTCTTTGAAACAGTCCTTCTACATCTTAGTCTCGAAACTCTGCTCTCTGCTATAGTCCTTCTGCACCCCAGTCTCCAACCACTGCTCTCTGCAATATTTCGTCTGCACCCCAGTCTCCAACCTGTGCTCTCTGTAACTATCCTACTGCACCCCAGTCTTCAAACTCTGCTCTTTGTAGCGATCATTGTGCACGTCAGTCTCCAACCTCTGCTCTCTGCAACAGTACTTCTGAACCCCAGTCTCAAACATCTGCTCTCTGTAACAGTCCTTTTGCACATCACTGTCCAAAATCTGCTCTGTAAAGTCATTCTGAACCTCAGTCTCCAACTTCTGCTCTCTGTAACGATTCTTCTGCACCTCTTCTCTAAATTCTGCTCTCTGTAACAGGCCTTCTGCACAACAGTCTCCAACTTCTGCTCTCTGTAACAGTTCTTCTGAACCCCAATCTCCAAATTCTACTCTCTGTAACACTGCTTCTGCACCCCAGTCTCCATCCTCTGCTCTCTGTAACAATACATTGACACCCCAGTCTGCAACCTGTCCTCTCTGTTAAAGTCCTTCTGCACTTCAGTCTCCAACCTCTGCTCTCTTTAACATTCCTTCTGCACCCCAGTCTCCAATATCTGCTCTCTTCAACGATACTTCTTCTCCACATGCTCCAAACTCTGCTCACAGCAACGGTCCTTATACACCACAGTTTCCAAACTCTGCGCTCTGTAACAGTCCTTTTGCACCTCATTCTCCAAACTCTGCTCCCTGCAACAGTCCTTCTGCACCCCAGTCTCCAACCTCTGCTTTCAGTAACAGTTCTTCTGAACCTTAATATCCAAACTCTGCTCTCTGTAACACTCCCTCTGCACCCCAGTCTCCACCCTCTACTCTCTGTAAAAGACCTTCTTCACCTCCATCTCCAACCTCTGCTCTCTGTAAGATCCTTCTGCCACGCATTCTCCAAATGCTGCTCTCTGTAACAGTCCTTCTGCACCCAAGTCTCTAAACATTGCTCTCTGTAACAGGCCTTCTCCACCCCAGTCTTCAACCTCTGCTCTCTTTAACAGGCCTTCTGCAACCCAGTCTCCAACCTGTGCTCTCTGCAACGATCCTTCTGCAACCCAGTCTCCAATCTCTGCTCTCTGTAACAGTCCTTCTGCACCGCAGGATCCAAAATCTGCTCTCTGCAACAGTCCTTCTGCACCTTAGTCTGAAAACTCTGCTCTCTGCAACAATCCTTCTGCACCCCAGTTTCCAACCTTTGCTCTCTGTAATAGTCCTTCTGAACCTCAGTCTCCAAAATGCTCTCTGTAAGATCTTTGTGCAACCCAGTCTCAAAATTGTGCTATCTGTAACATTCCTTCTGCACCCCAGTCTCCAAACTCTGCTCTCAGTAACAGGCCTTGTGCACCCTAGTCTCCAAGCTCTGCTCTCTGTAACAGGCCTTGTGCACCCCAGTCTCCAACCTTTTCTCTCTGCAACGATCCTTCTTCACCTCAGTCTCCGAACTCTGCTCTCTGAAACAGTCCTTCTGGACCCCAGTCTCCAACCTCTGCTCTCTGTAACAATCCTTCTGCAACTCAGTCTTCAACCTATTCTCTCTGCAACGGTTCTTCTGCACCCCAGTCTCCACCCTCTGTTCTCTACAACAGTCCTTCTGCACCCCGGTATCCAAACTTTGATCTCTGTAAAAGTCCTTCTCTACTGCAGTCTCCAACCTCTGCTCCCTGTAACGGTCCTTCTTAACCCCAGTCCCCAACCTCTGATTTGTGTATCAGTTCTTCTGCACCCCAGTCTCCAACCTCTGCTCTCTGTATCAGTCCTTTTGCACCTCAGTGTCTAACCTCTGTTCTCTGCAGCTGTCATTTTACACCCCAGGAACCAAACTCTGCTTTGTGTAACCATCCTTCTGCACCATAGTTTCCAAACTCTGCTATCTGCAATGATCCTTCTGCACCCCAGTAACCAACCTCTGCTCTCTGTATCAGTCCTTCTGAACCACAGTCTCCAAACTCTGCTCTCTGCATCAGTCCTTATGCATCCAAGTCTCCAAACTCTGCTCTCTGCAACATTTTTTCTGCACCCCAGTCTCCAACCTGTGCTCTCTGTAACTGTCCTTCTGCATCTCAGTCTCCAACCTCTCCTCTCTGTTAACAGTCCTTCTGCACCCCAGTCTCCAACATCTGCTCTCTTCAACGATCCTTTTTCTACCCAGTGTCCAAAATCTGCTCTCTTTAAAGTCCTTTTGTATCACAGTCTCCAACCTCTTCTCTTTGTTACCGTCCATCTGCACCCCAATTGCCAACCACTGCTTTCTATAAAAGTTTTTTTGTACCTCAGACTCTAACCTGTCCTCTGTGTAACAGTCTTTCTAAGCCTCAGTCTAAAATCTCTTCTCTCTACATCGATCCTTCTACACCCCAGTCTCCAAAGTGTGCTATCTGTAACAATCCTTCTGAACCCAAGTCTCCAACATCTGCTCTCAGTAACAGGTCTTCTTCAACCCAGTCTCCAAACTCTGCTCTCTGTAACAGTCCTTCTGCACCTCAGTCTTCAACATCATCTCTGTGCAACGGACCTTCTTCTCCCCAGTCTCCAACCTCTGCTCTCTGCAAGGATAATTCTGCATCCCAGTCTCCAATGTCTGCTGTCTGCAACAATCTTTCTAAACCCCAGTCTCCAACCTCTGCTCTCTGCTACAGTCCTTCTGCATCCCATTCTCCAACCTCTGCTCTCTGCAACATTTCTTCTGCAACCCAGTCTCCAACCTGTGCTTTCTGTAACTATCTTACTGCACCCTGGTCTCCAAACTCTGCTCTCTGTATCGATCCTTCTGCACCTCAGTCTCCAACTTCTGCTCTCTGTAATGATCTTTCTGCACCCCATTCTCCAAACTCTGCTCTCTGCAATAGTCCTTCTGTGCCGTTACCCCCTCGCAAGCAAGGAGGACACGACACAGGATTCTTCTCTCAGCAGTTTAATCAGGCCTTTAATTATGTGTCTCTGGATGCTTCTCTAACTCACCCACACCCCGCAGCCTAATAAAGCATACCAAGTCCCAATGCAAAGCCGCCACGTGGATCTTTCTCACAGGGTGTATTACAGCTATGTGCCAACTCTCCCAAAACAAGGAGTTGTTTATCACAAACCACAGCGGAGCCAGCGCCATCTTGTAATTGCGACCATAATCTGCATAAGCGGCAGAAACGGCTCACCACACTTCTGCACATTATACTCCAAGCTCTTCTCTTTTTAACAGTCCTTCTGCACATCAGTGTCCAAAATTGGCTTTCTGTTACAATCCTTCTGCACCTCAGTCTCCAGTGTCTGCTCTCTGCAATTATCCTTCGGCACCACAGTCTCCAACCTCTTCTCTCTCTAACAGTTCTTCTGAACCCCAATCTCCAAACTCTGCTCTCTGTAACACTCCTTCTGCACCCCAGTCTCATTCTCTTTTCTCTGTAAGAATCCTTTGACACCCCAGTCTCCAACCTCTCCTCTCTGTAAAAGTCCTTCTGCACCTCAGCATCCAAACTATGCAATCTGTAACGGTCTTTCTGCACCCCAGTCTCCAACCTCTGATCTCTGAACCGATCCTTCTGCAACTCAGTCTCCAACCTATCCTCTCTGTAACCGTCCTACTGCACCCCAGTCTCCAACATCTGCTCTCTGCAACGATCCTTCTTCTCCCCAAGCTCCAACCTTGCTCTCTGCAACGGTCCTTCTGCACCCCAGTTTCCAACCTCTGCTCTCTGTAACAGTCCTTCTGCACCTCATTCTCCTAACTGTGCTCTCTGCAAAAGTCCTTCTGCACCCCAGTCTCCAACCTCTGCTCTCGGTAACAGTTCTTCTGCACCCCAATCTCAAAATTCTGCTCTCTGTTACACTCCTTCTGCACCCCAGTCTCCACACTCTGATCTCTGTAACAATAGTTCTGGACCTAAGTCTCCAACCTCTGCTCTCACTAACGGTCCTTCTGCACCCCAGTCTCCAAACTCTGCTCTCTTTAACGATCCATCTGCAACTCAGTCTCCAACCTCGGCTCTCTGTAACAGTCCTTCTGCACCTTAGTTTCCAACATCTCCTCTCTGAAAGTATCCTTCTTCTACCCAGTCTCCAACCTCTGCTCTCTGTAACAGTCTTTTTGTATCACAGTCTCAAACCTCTTCTCTTTGTAACGGTCCTTCTGCTCTCCAATTGCCAGCCTCTGCTTTCTTTCTTTCTTTCTTTCTTTATTTTTTTATTGTTGGTTGTTCAAAACATTACAAAGCTTTTGATATATCATATTTCTTACTTTAGATTCAAGTGGGTTATGAACTCCCAACTTTACCCCGTATACAGATTGCTGTATCACATCAGTTACCCTTCCATTGATTGACATATTGCCTTTCTAGTGTCTGATGTATTCTGCTGTCAGTCCTATTCTCTACCCCTCCCCTTCCCTTCCCTCCCCTCCCCTTTTTTCTCTCTACCCCTTTTACTGTAAATCATTTCTTCCATTTGTATTATCTTGTCTTACCCCTCCATTACATAGTTCTTGATATATCATATTTCACATTTTGATTCAAGTGGGTTATGCCTCTGCTTTCTGTAACAGTCTTTCTGGACCACAGTCTCCAACCTCTTCTCTATGCAACGATCCTTCTGCACCTCAGACTCCAACCTCTGCTCTCTGCAACAGTTCTTCTGCACCCCAGTCTCCAGACTCTGCTCCCTGGAAGATCATTTTTCATCCCAGTCTCCTAACTCTGCTCTTTGTAGCAGTTCTTCTGCACCCCAGTATCCAAACTCTGCTCTCTTTAAAAGTCCTTCTGCACCTCAGTCTCCAACTTTTGCTCTCTGTAATGGTCCATCTGCACCCCAGTCTCCAACCTCTGCTCTCTTTAAAAGTCCTTCTGCACCTCAGTCTGCAACGTCTGCTCTTTGTAACAGTAATTATCCACCCCAGTCTCCAACATCTCCTCTCTGAAACTGTTCTTCTGCACCCAAGTCTCCAAACTCTGCTCTCTATAACAGTTCTTCTGTACCGCAGTCTCCAACCTCTTCTCTCTATAACGGTCATTCTACACCCAAATTGCCAACCTCTGCTTTCTGTAACAGTCCTTCTGAGCCTCATTCCAAACTCTGCTCTCTGTAACAGTCCTTCTAAGCCTCAGTCTGAAACCTCTGCTCTCTGCAACGATCCTTCTGAACCCCAGTCTCAAGTCTATGCTCTCTGCAACATTACTTCTGCACCCCAGTATCCAACCTCTGCTCTCTGTAAAAGGTCTTCTGCAACCCAGTCTCCAGACTCTGCTCTCTGTAAGATCCATTTGCATCCCAGTCTCCAACCTCTGTTCTCTGCAACAGACCTTCTGCACCCCAGTCTCCAGACTCTGCTCTCTGTAAGATCCATTTGCATCCCAGTCTCCAACCTCTGTTCTCTGCAACAGACCTTCTGCACCCCAGGCTCTAAAATCTGCTCTCTGTAACAGTTCTTCTGTACCGCAATCTCCAACCTCTGCTGTCTCTAACAGTCCTTATTCACCCCAGTCTTCAAACTCTACTTTCTATATTAGTTATTCCCCACCCCAGTCTCCAACCTCTGCTCTATGTAACAGTCCTTCTGCAAATCAGTCTCCAACCTCTGCTCTCTGCGACAGTCCTTCTGCACCCCAGTCTCCAACATCTTCTCTCTGCAACAGTCCTTCTACACCCCAGTCTCCAACCTCTGCTCACTGCTACAGTCCTTCTGCATCGCAGTCTCCAAACTCTGCTCTCTGTAACAGGCCTTCTTCACCCCAGTCTCCAATCTTTTCTCTCTGCAACGATCCATCTGCACCTCAGTCTCCAAACTCTGCTCTCTGCAACAGTCTTTCTGCACCTCAGTTTCCAAACTCTGCTCTCTGTAACGATCCTTCTGCAACTCAGTTTCCAACCTCTGCTCTATGTGAAAGTTTTTCTGCACCCCAGTCTCCAAAATCTGCTCTCTGCAACGATTCTTCTTCTACCCAGTCTCGAACCTCTTCTCCCTGTAAAAGTCCTTTTGTATCGCTGTCTCAAACCTCTTCTCTTTGTAACGGTTCTTCTGCTCCCCAATTGCCAACCTCAGCTTTCTGTAAAAGTCCTCCTGCACCCCAGTCTCTAACCTCTTCTCTCTGCAATGATCCTTCTGCACCTCAGTCTCTAAACTTTGCTCTCTGCAACAGTCCTTCTGCACCCCAGTCTCCAGACTCTGCTCTCTGTAAAATCCACTTGCATCTTAGTCTCCAACCTCAGCTCTCTGTAACAGTCCTTCTGCACCCCAGTATCCAACCTCTGCTCTCTGTAAAAGTCGTTCTGCAACTCACTATCCAACCTTTGCTCCTTGTAATGGTCCTTCTGCAACCCAGTATTCAAACTCTGCTCTTTTAACAGGCCTTTTGCACTCCATTATCCACCATATTTTCTGTGCAAGAGTTCTTCTACACCCCATGTCCAGCCTCTGCTCCCTGCAGCAGTCCCTCTGCAACCCAGTCTCCAACTTCCGCTTTCTATAACAATCCTTCTGCACCTCATTCTCCAAACTCTACTCAATGTAAACGTACTTCTGCACTGCTTCTCAAAACTCTGCTCTCCGTAACAGGCCTTCTGCACCCCAGTCTCTGACCTCTTTTCTCTATAACAATCCTTCTGCACCCCAGTCTCCAACCTCTGCTCTCTCCAAGGATCCTTCTGCACCCCAGTCTTTAACCTCTGCTCTCTGCAATGATCCTACTGCACAGCAGTCTCAAACCTCTGCTCTCTGCAACAGTCCTTCTGCACCCCAGTATCCAAACTCTCCTCTCTGCATCTATCTTTCTGGACCCCAGTCTCCAACTTCTGCTCTCTTTAACAATCCTTCTGCACCAAAGTCTCCAAACTCTGCTCTCTGTAAGATCCTTCTGCACTCCAGTTTCCAAACTCTGCTCTCTGTAACATTCTTTCTCCACCCCAGTCTTTATCCTCTGCCTCCTGCAAGTGTCATGCGGCACCGCAGTCTCCAACCTCTGTACTCTGCAACAGTCCTTATGCTCCCCAGTCTCCAACCTCTGCTCTCCGTACCGGTCTTTCAACACCCCAGTCTCCAAACTCTGCTTTTTGTATCAGTCATTTTGAACCTCAGTCTCAAACCTCTGCTCTCTGCATCTATCCTTCTGCACTTCAGTCTCCAACCTGTGCTCTCTGTAACATTCCTTCTGCACTTTAGTCTCCAAACTCTGCTATCTGTAACAGTTTTTCTATACCGCAGTCTCCAAAGTCTGGTCTCTGTTACGGTCCTACTGCACCCCAATTTCCAACCTCTGCTCTCTGTAACAGTGCTTCTACACCTCAGTCTCCTACCTCTGCTCTCTATAACAGTCCTACTGAACCTCAATCTGACACCTCTGCTCTCTTCACGATCCTTCTGCACCCCAGTCTCCAAACAGTGCTCTCTGTAACAGTCCACCTGCACCTAAGTCTCCAACCTCTGTTCTCTGTAAGATCCTTCAGCAACCAAGTCTCCAAACTCTGCTCTCTATAACTGTCTTTCTGCACCCCAGTCTCCAACCTTCTCTCTCTGTAACAAGCCTTCTGCATGCCAGTCTCCAAACTGTTCTCTCTGTAGCAGGCTTTTTGCACCCCTTTCTCCAAAATCTGCTCTCTGAGACGATCCTTCTGCACCCCAGTCTCCAACATCTTCTCTCTGCAATGATCCTACTGCACCTTACTCTCAAACCTCTGATCTCTGCAACTGTCCTTCTGCACCTCAGTCTCCAAATTCGGCTCTCTGTAAGATCCTTCTGCACCTCTGTATCCAACCTCTGCTCTCTGTAACAGTTCTTATGCATACGAGTCTCCAATCTTTGCTCTCTCTAACAGTCCTTCTGCACCCCAGTCTCCAACCTCTGCTCTCTACAACAGTCCTTCTGCACCCGAGTTACCAAAATCTGCTCTCTGCAACAGTCCTTCTGCGCCCCAGTCTCCAACATATGCTTTCTGCAACAGTTCTTCTGCACCTCAGTCTCAAAACTCTGCTCTCTGCAACGACCCTTCTGCACCCCATTCTCCAACCTCTGCTCTCTGTAACAATTCTTCAGCACCTCAGTCTCCCAACTCTGCTCTCTGTAAGATTCTTCTGCAACCCAGTCTTTAAACTCTGCACTCTGTGACAGTCCTTCTGCACAACAGTCTCCAACCTCTGCTCTCTGTAACATATATTCTGCACCCCAGTCTCCAACCTCTTCTCTCTGCAACGATTCTTCTCCACTCCAGTCTCTAACATCTGCTCTCTGCAACAGTCCTTTTGAACCCCAGTCTCCAAACTCTGCTCTCTGTAAGATCCAGCTGAATCCCAGTCTCCAAACTCTATTCTCTCTAACAGACCTTCTGCACCCCAGTCTCTAAAATCTGCTCTCTCTAACAGTCCTTCTGCACCTCAGTCTTCAACCTCTGCTCTGTGTAACAGTCCTTCTGCACCCCAGTTTTTAAAATCTGCTCTTTTGAACGATCCTTTTAAGACCCAGTCTCCAATGTCTGCTCTTTGAAGTCCTTCTGCACCACAGTCTCCAACCTCTGCTCTCTGTAAGATCCTTTTGCACTCCAGTTTCTAAACTCTGCTCTCTGTAACATTTTTTCTCAACCCCAGTCTCAAACCTCTGTCCTTTGCAACATTTCTTCTGCTTCCCGGACTCCGAGATCTTCTCTCTATAAAAGTCCTTCTGAAAAGAAATGAAAAGACAGAATAAAAAAGTGAAAAGAAAGAAAGAAAAGAACGAAAAATTAAAAATTTAAAACAAAAAAATTATAGTGATAATAAAAAATGAAAATTAAAGTTTAAAAAATAATAGTAACCATAATGGAATAAAAAGAATTTAAAAAATTGAAACAATTAATAAGAAAGTTAAAGAACAACAACTAAATCAACATCAAAAAGTAAAAATAAAATAAAATAAAATTAAAATAAAAATTAAAAAAATTTAAAAAAATAGATAAATAAAAAAATAAAAAAGAAGTACTAATAATAATCATTGAAAAATAATAGTAATAGTAAATGCAGTCATAAAGCTCGATTAACTTCTCTTCCAGTAGGTGGAGCTATGCCCACTGGGCCAGGCTTCTCTTCTTGATAGGTGGGAACCAATCACTGTGTCTCAGCTCTTCTTCCCAGACTGTGCGGGTCTCCAATCCTGAGTGCTTAGGGCCTTCTCTTGTGGTTCCTCAATCCAGGCCCCGCTCACCTGTGACGCTTACCACAATACTGGCTACACGCTGGGTCTGCTGCTCCTGGGAGCTCTGTTTTCATGGATGCCTGGCCACACCCTTTCTGTTTGCCTCCCTCAGACCCCAAGTTTGTATGGCTTGGGGCTGAGGGCTCCAGCTAACTTGTTTGCCCTCAGGTAGTAACTCCCCTGGTATCTGGTGCAAGGGACAAGAGTTAATAACAAGAATCAATAAATGGGACTTACTTAAACTGAAAAGTTTCTTCTCAGCAAGAGAAACAATAAGAGAGGTAAATAGGGAGCCTACATCATGGGAACAAATTTTTACTCCTCACACTTCAGATAGAGCCCTAATATCCAGAGTATACAAAGAACTCAAAAAATTAAACAATAAGAAAACAAATAACCCAATCAACAAATGGGCCAAAGACCTAAACAGACACTTCTCAGAGGAGGACATACAATCAATCAACAAATATATGAAAAAATGCTCACCTTCTCTAGCAGTCAGAGAAATGCAAATCAAAACCACCCTAAGATACCATCTCACTCCAGTAAGATTGGCAGCCATTATGAACTCAAACAACAACAAGTGCTGGCGAGGATGTGGGAAAAAGGGTACTCTTGTACATTGCTGGTGGGACTGCAAACTAGTGCAGCCAATTTGGAAAGCAGTATGGAGATTCCTGGGAAAGCTGGGAGTGGAACCACCATTTGACCCAGCTATTGCCCTTCTTGGACTATTCCCTGAAGACCTTAAAAGAGCTTACTACAGGGATACTGCCACATCGATGTTCATAGTGGCACAATTCACAATTGCTAGACTGTGGAACCAACCCAGATGCCCTTCAATAGATGAATGGATTAAAAAAAATGTGCCATTTATACACCATGGAATTTTACACAGCACTAAAAAATGACAAAATCATTGATTTTGCAGGGAAATGGATGGCACTAGAGCAGATTATGCTTAGTGAAGCTAGCCAGTCCCTAAAAAACAAATACCAAATGTCTTCTTTGATATATTGAGAATAACCAGGATCAGAGCAGGGAGGAAGAGCAGGAAGGAAAGATCAACATTAAACAGAAACAATAGGTGGGAGGGAAAGAGAGAGAAAAGGGAAATTGCATGGGAATGGAGGGAGACGCTCATTGTTATACTAAATCACACATAAGAGGTTGCGAGGGGAATGGGTAAATAAACGAAGAGAAAAGTGAAATACAGTAGATGGGGTAGAGAGACAAGATGGGAGGGGAGGGGAGGGGGGATAGTAGAGGATAGGAAAGGGAGCAGAATACAACAGTTACTAATAGGGCATTATGTAAAAATGTGGATATGTAACAGATGTGATTCTGCAATCTGTATTTGGGGTAAAAATGGGAGTTCATAACCAACTTGAATCTAATGTATGAAACATGATATGTCAAAAGCTTTGTAATGTTTTGAACAACCAATAAAAAAAAATAAAAAAAAAAAAGTCCTTCTGTACCGCAGTCTCCAACCTCTGTTCTTTGTAACGATCCTTCTACACCCCAGTCTCTATCTCTGCTTTTTGTATCAGTCTGTCTGAACCCCAGTCTCCAACCTCTGTTTTCTGTTTCTATACTTCTGCACCTCAGTCTCCAAACGGTGCTCTATGTAAGAGTCCTTCTGCACCCCAGTCTCCAACCTCTGCTCTCGGAAACAGACCTATACCGCATTCTCCAACCTCTGCTCTCTGTAATGGTCCTTCTGCAGCCCAATTTCGAAACTCTGCTTTCTGTAACAATCCTTCTTCACCTGAGTCTCCAAACTCTTCTCTCTGTAACAGTCCTTCTACACCTCAGTCTCCTACCTCTGCTCTCTGTAACAGTCCACCTGAACGTCAGTCTCCAACCTCTGCTCTCTGTAAAATCCTTCAGGAACGCAGTCTCCAAACACTGCTCTGTATAACAGTCCTTCTGCAACGAGTCTCCAACCTCTTCTCTCTGTAACTGGCCTTCTGCACGCCAGTCTCCAAACTCTGCTCTCTGCAACGATCCTTCTGCACCCCAGTCTCCAAACTCTGCTTTCTGCAATGATCCTACTGCACCACAATCTCCAAACTCTGATTTCTACAATAGTCCTTCTGCACCTCAGTCTCCAAACTCTGCTCTCTGTAAGATCCTTCTTCACCCCAGTATCCAACCTCTGCTCTCTGCAACAGTCCTTCTGCATTCAAGTTTCCAACCTCTGCTCTCTGTAAAAGGACTTCGGCACCTCAGTCTCCAACCTCCTCTCTCTGCAACAGCCCTTCTGCACCCCAGTCTTCAACCTCTGATCTCTGCAACAGTCTTCTGCACCTCAGTCTCCAAATTCTGCTCTCTGTAAGATCCTTCAACACCCCTGTCTCCAACCTCTGCTCTCTGTAACAGTCCTTCTGCACCCCAGTCTCTAACCTCTGCTCTGTGCAACAGTACCTCTGTACCCCACTCTCCAACCTCTGCTCTCTGTAAGATCCTTCTGCACCGCAATCTCCAACTATGATCTCTGTAACAGTCCTTTTTAACCCCAGTCTCCAACCTCTGCTCCCTGCAACAATCCTTCTTCACCCCAGTCTCTGACTTCAGCTCTCTGCAACAGTTCTTCTGAACCCCAGTATTTAACATTTACTCTCTGAAACAGTCCTTCTTCATCCCATTCTCCAACCTCTCCACTCTGCAACAGTCCTTCTGTACCCTGGTCTCAAAACTCTGCTCTCTGGAACAGTCCTTCTGTATTGCAGTCTCCAACCTCTGCTTTCTGAAAGGTTGATTCAGGACCCAAGTCTCCAACCTCTGCTTTTTGTATCAGTCCTTCTGCACCCCAGTCTCAAACCTCTGCTCTCTGTAACAGTCCTTCTGCATCTCAGTCTTTAACATCTGCTCTCTATAACACTCCTTCTGCACCCTAGTCTCCAAACTCTGCTCTCTGCAACAGTCCTTCTACACTCCAGACTTAAACCTCTGCTCTGTGTAACAGTCATTCTAGAACCCAGTTTCCAATCTCTGATCTCTGCAAAGATCCTTCTGCATCCCAGTCTCCAACCTCTTCTCTCTGCAATAATCCTACTGCACCCCAGGTGCCAACCTCTGCTCTCTGTAACAATTCTTCTGCACCATATTCTCCAACCTCTGCTCTCTGTTACAGTCTTTGTATACCACAGTATCCAAACTCTGCTCTCTGTAATGGTCCCTCTGCACCCCAATTTCCAACCTCTGCTTTCCGTAACAGTCCTTCTGCACCTGAGTCACCAAACTCTGCTCTTTGTAACCGTCCTTTTTCACCTCAGTCTCCATCCTCTGCTCTCTGTAACAGTCCTTCTGCACCTCAGTCTGTAACCTCTGCTCTCTGCTCGATCCTTCTGCACCCCAGTCTCCAACCACTGCTCTCTGTACCTGTTGTCCTGCACCTCAGTAACCAACCTCTGCTCTCTGTAAGATCCTTCTGCAACCCAGCCTCAAAACTCTGCTCTCTATAACAGTCCTTCTGCGACCTAGCCTCAAAAGTCTGCTCTCTATAACAGTCTTTCTGAAACACAATCTCCAATCTCTGCTCTCTTTAATGGTCCTTCTGCACCACAGGCCCCCACCTCAGCTTTCTGTATCATGATTCTTAACCCCAATCTCCAATGCCTTTTCTGTGTAACAGTCCTTCTACATCCCAGTCTCCAACCTCTGCTTTCTGCAACATTCCTTCTTCACCCCAGGATTTAACCTGTTCTCTCTGTAACAGTTCTTCTGCACCCCAGACTCCCACCTCTGCTCTCTGTAATGATGCTTCTGCAGCCCAATCTCCACCTCTGATCTCTGCAATGATTCTTCTGCAACTCCGTCTCCAACTTCTGCTGTCTTTAATGATCCTTCTGCACCTCACTCTTCAAAGTCTGCTCTCTGTAACAGTTTTTCTGCACCTCATTCTCCAACCTCTGCTCTCTGCAACTGTCTTTCTGCACCCCAGTCTTTATCCTCTGCTCTCTGCAACGATCCTTCTGCACCCCAGTCTCCAACATCTTCTCTCCTTAACACTCCTTCTGCACCCCAGTCTCCAACCTCTGTTCTCTGTAAGGTTCTTCTGCACCCCAGTTTCCAAACTCTGCTATCTGTAACATTCTTCTCCAACCCAGTCTCCAACCTATGCTTTCTTCAACGGTCCTACTAAAACCCAGTCTCAAACCTCTGTTCTCTGAAACAGTCCTTCTGCTCCCCAATTTCCAATCTCTGCTCTCTGTAATAGTCTTTCTGTAACGCAGTCTCAAACTTCTGCACTCTGTAATGGTCCTTCTGCACCCTAGTCTCCAAACTCTGCTTTCTGTATCAGTCCTTCTGCACCACAGTCTCCAAACTCTGCTCTCTGTAACAGTCCTTCTGCACCTCAGTCTCCTAACTCTGCTTTCTGTAAGATCCTTCTGCAAACAAGTCTTCAAACTCTGTTCTCCATAACAGTCCTTCTGCACACCAGTCTCCAACCTCTGCTCTCTGCAACTATCCTTCTTCACCCCAGTCTCCAACCTTTGCTCTCTGCAAAAGTCATTCTGAACCCCAGTCTCCAAAATATGCTCTCTGCCACAGTCCTTCTGCACCTCAGTCTCCTAACTCTGCTTTCTGTATGATCCTTCTGCAACCAAGTCTTCAAACTCTGCTCTCCGCAACAGTCCTTCT
>NW_027522688.1:0-86105 GCF_052094955.1 Ictidomys tridecemlineatus
AAACCCCTGATCTCTGCAACAATCTTTCTAAACCCCAGTCTTTAAACTGTGCTATTTGTAACAATCCTTCTGCACCTCAGTCTCAAACATCTGCTCTCTGTAACAGGTCTTCTTCAACTCAGTTTCCAAAGTCTGCTCTCTGTAACAGGCCTTCTGCACCACAGTCTCCAACCTCTTTTCTCTGCAACTATTCTTTTGAAACTCAGTCTCCAACCTCTGCTCCCTGTGAGATTCATCTCCAACCCGTTCTCCAAACTTTGCTCTCTGTAACAGTCATTCTGCACCGCAGTCTCAAACCTCATCTCTCTGCAATGGCCCTTCTGCACCCCAGTATCCAACCTCTGTTCTCTGCAGCAGTCCTTCTGCACCCCAGTCTACAAACTCTACTTTCCGTATCAGTTATTCTGCACCCCAATCTGAAACCTCTGCTCTCTGTATCAGTCCTTCTGCACCTCAGTCTCCAAACTCTGCTCTCCGCAAGAGTCCTTCTGCACCCCAGTCTGAAACTTCTACTCTGTGCAAAAGTCCTTCTACACCCCAGTCTCCAAACTCTGCTCTCTGCTACAGTTCTTCTGCACCCCAGTCTCCAACGTCTGTTCTCTGCAACAGTCCTTCTAAACCCCAGTCTCCAACCTCTGCTCTCTTCAACATTTCTTCTGCACCCCATTCTCCAACCTGTGCTCTCTGTAACTATCCTATTGCACCCCGGTCTCCAAACTCTGCTCTCTGGAGCGATGTTTCAGCACCTCAGTCTCCAACCTCTGTTCTTTGCAACGATCCTTCTGCACCCCAGTCTCCAACGTCTGTTCTCTGCAACAGTCCTTCTGACTTCAGTCTCCAGCCTCTGCTCTCTGTAAGATCCTTCTGCATCCCATTCTCCAAACGCTGCTCTCTGTAAGAGTCTTCTGCACCCCAGTCTCCAAACTCTGCTCTCTGTAACAGGCCTTCTGCACCCCAGTCTTCAAACTCTGCTCTCTGTAACAGGCCTTCTGCACCCCAGTCTCCAACATCTGCTCTCTGCAACGATCCTTTTTCTACCCAGTCTCCAAACTCTGCTCTTTGTAAAAGTCCTTTCGTATCGCAGTCTTCAACCTCTTCTCTTTGTAATCGTCCATCTTCTCCCCAATTGCCAACCTCTGCTTCCTGTAATAGTCCTTCTGCTTCTCAGTCTCCAAACTCTTCTCTCTGCAAAGATTTTTATACACCTCAGTCTCCAACCTCTGCTATCTGTAAAAGTCCTTCTGCACATCAGTTTCTATCCTTTGCTCTCTGTAATTGTCCTTCTGCACCCTAGTCTCCAATCTCTTCTCTATGTAACAATCCTTCTGCACCTCTGTCTCCAAAGTCTGCTCTCTGTTATAGTCCTTCTGCAACTTAGTCTCTAACATCTGCTCTCTGAAACAGGTTTTCTGCAACACAGTCTCTAAACTCTGCTCTCTGTAACAGGCCTTCTGTACCCCATCTCCAACCTCTTCTCTCTGAAAAAGTCCTTCTACACCCCAGTCTTCAACCTCTGCTCTCTGCATCGATCCTTCTGCATGCCAGTCTCCAAAGTCTGCTCTCTGTAAGATCCTTCTGCACCCCGTTATCCAAACTTTTCTCTCTTAAACAGTCATTCTGCACCTCAGTCTCCAACCTCATAACTCTGCAACGGCACTTGTGCACCCCAGTATCCAACCTCTGTTCTCTGCAGGTGTCCTTCTGCACCCCAGGCTACACACTCTGCTCTCAGTAACAGTACTTCTGCACCCCAGTCTCCAAACTCTACTTTCCATATCAGTTATTCTGCACCCCAGTCTAAAACCTCTGCTCTCTGTAACAGTCCTTCTGCACCTTAGTCTCCAACCTCTGCTCTCTGCAACGATCCTTCTGCATCCCAGTCTTTAATATCTGTTCTCTGCAACGGTCCTTCTGCACCCCAGTCTCCAAACTCTGCTCTCTGTAACAGTCCTTTTGTACGGCAATCTCCAAACTCTTCTCTCTATAACGGCCTTTCTGCACTTCAATTTCCAACCTCTGCTCTCTGTAACAGTCCTTCTCAGCCTCAATCTGAAATTTCTGCTCTCTCCAACGATCCTTCTTCTATCCAGTCTCCAAACTCTGCTCTCTGTAAAAGTCCTTTTGTATTGCATTCTCCAAACTCTTCTCTTTGTAACGGTCCATCTGCTCTCAAATTGCCAACCCCTGCTTTATGTAACAGTCTTTCTGCACCCCAGTCTCCAAACTCTTCTGTCTGCAATGATCCTTCTGCACCTCAGTCTCCAACCTCTGTTTTCTCTAAAAGTCCTTCTGCATCTCAGTTTCCATTTTTTGCTTTCTGTAATGGTCCTTCTGACCCCAGTCTCCAATCTCTTCTCTCTGTAACAATTCTTCTGCATCTCTGTCTCCAACGTCTGCTCTCTGTAACAGGCCTTCTGCACCCCAGTCTCCAAACTCTGCTCTCTGTAATAGTTCTTCTTTACCACAGTCTCCAACCTCTTCTCTCTATAAGGGTACTTCTGCACCTCAATTGCAAACCTCTGCTTTCTTAAACAGTCCTTCTGCACCTGAGACTCCAACCTCTGCTCTCTGTAACAGTCTTTCTAAGCCTCATCTGAAACCTCTGCTCTCTGCAACAATTTTTCTAAACCCCAGTCTCCAAACTGTGCTATCTGTAACAATTTTTCTGCACCCCAGTCTCAAACATCTGCTCTCTGTAACAGATCTTCTGCAACTCCAAAGTCTGCACTCTGTAACAGGCCTGCTGAACCCCAGTCTCCAACTTTTTCTCTCTGCCACGATTCTTCTGCACTTCAGTCTCCAACTTCTGCTCTCTGCAACAGTCCTTGTGCCCCCCAGTCTCCAACCTCTGCTCTCTGTTAGATTCTTCTGCGCCCCGTTCTCCAAACTTTGCTCTCTGTAATAGTCATTCTGCACCTCAGTCTCCAACCTCATCTTTCTGCAACGACCCTCCTGCACGCCAGTATTCAACCTCTGTTCTCTGCAGCAGTCCTTCTGCACCCCAAACTACAAACTTTGCTCTCTGTAAAAGTCATTCTGCACCCCAGTCTCCAAACTCTACTTTCCATGTCAGTAATTGTGCACCCCAGTCAAAAATCTCTGCTCTCTGTAAAAGTCCTTCTACACATCAGTCCCCAAAGTCAGCTCTCTGAAACAGTACTTTTCCACCCCATTCTCAAAACTCTGCTCTGTGCAAAAGTCCTTCTACACACCAGTCTCCAACTTCTGCTCTCTGCAACGATCCTTCTGCACCCACGTCTCCAATGTCTGCTCTCTGCAACAGTCCTTCTAAACCCCAGTCTCCTAACTCTGCTCTCTGCTACAGTCTTTCTGCACCCCAGTCTCCAACCTCTGCTCTCTTCAACATTTCTTCTGCACCCCAGTCTCCAACCTGTACTCTGTAACTATCCTACTAAACCCCGGCCTCCAAACTCTGCTCTCTGTAGCGATCCTTCTGCAACTCAGTCTCCAACCTCTGTTCTTTGCTACATTCCTTCTGCAACCCAGTCTCCAACATCTGTTCTCTGCAACAGTCCTTCTGACATCAGTGTCCAGCCTCTGCTCTCTGTAACATCCTTCTGCATCCCAGTTTCCAAACTCTGCTCTCTGTGACATTCCTTCTGCACCCCAGTCTCAACCCTCTGCTCTTTGTAACAGTACATCTGCACCGCAGTCTCCAATCTCTGCTAACTGCAACATTTCTTCTGCACCCCAGTCTCCAAACTGTGCTCGCTGTAACTGTCTTCTGACCCCAGTCTCCAACCTCTGCTCTCTGTAACGATCCTTCTGCAACTCAGTCTCCAACGTCTGCTTTCTGCAACGATCCTTCTGCACCTCAGTTTCCAACCTCTGCACTGTGTAACAGTCCTACTACAACTAGTGTCAAACCTCTTTTCTCTGTACCAATCCTTCTGCACGTCAGTCTCCCACCTCTGCTCGCTGTAACATTCCTTCTGCACCTCAGTCTCCAACCTCTGCTCTCTGAAACAGGCTTACTGCATCCCAGTCTCCAACCTCTTAACTCGGTAACTGTTCTTCTGCATCCCATTCTCGAATCTCTGCTCATTGTAACAGTCTTTCTGCACCCCAGTCTCCATCATTTTTTTTTTCTGTAACGATACTTCTGAAACTCAGTCTCAAATCTCTGCTCTCTGCAACAGTTCTTCTGCACCCCAGTCTCCAGACTCTGCTCTCTGTAAGATCCTTTTGCATCCCTTTCTCCAACCTCTCCTCTCTGTAATAGTCCTTCTGCACCCCAGTATCCAAACTCTGCTCTCTGTAAAAGTCCTTCTGCACCTCAGTCTCCAACCTTTGCTCTCTGTAATGGTCCTTCTGCACCCTAGTCTTCAACATCTGCTCTCTACAAAAATCCTTCTGCACCAAAGTCTCCAAACTTAGCTCTCTATAACGGTCCTTCTGCACCCCAATTGCCAAACTCTGCTTACTGTAACAGTGCGTCTGCACCTCAGATTCCAAACACTGCATTCTGTAACAGTCCTTCTAAGCCTCAGTCTGAAACCTCTGCTGTCTGCAACAAACAATCTGCACCCCAGTCTCCAAACTGTCCTATCTGTAACAATCCTTCTGCACCCCAGTTTTCAACCTCTGCTCTCTGTAACAGGTCTTCTGCACCACAGTCTCCAGCCTCTGCTTTCTGTAACAGGCCTACTGCTCCCCAGTCTCCAACCTCTTCTCTCTGCAACGATTATTCTGCACCTCAGTCACCAACCTCTGCTCTCTGCAACAATCCTTCTAAACCGCAGTCTCCAACCTCTGCTCTCTGCAATGATCCTTCTGCATCCAAGTCTCCAACAACTGCTCTCTGCAACAGTCCTTCTGCACCCCAGTCTACAACCTCTGCTCTCTACTATAGTACTTCTGCACCCCAGTCTTCAACCTCTGCTCTCTGCAACATTTCTTCTGCACCCAAGTCTCCAACCTGTGCTCTCTGTAACTGTCCTGCTGCAACCTAGTCTCCAACCTCTGTTCTCTGTAGCGATCTTTTTGCAGCTCATTCTCCAACCTCTGCTCTCTTCAATGATCCTTCTGCACCTCAGTCTCCATTCTCTGCTCTCTGTAAGAATCCTTTTGCACCCCAGTCTCCAACCTCTCCTCTCTGTAAAAGTCATTCTGCACCTCAGTCTCCAAGTTCTGCAATCTGTAACAGTCCTTCTGCACCCAAGTCTCAAACCTCTGCACTCAGAAATGATCTTTCTGCACCTCAGTCTCCAACCTCTGCTCTCTTTAATAGACCTTCTGCACCCCAGTCTCCAACATCTGCTCTCTGCAATGATCCTTTTTCTCCCCAGGCTCCAACCTCTGATCTCTGCAATGGTCATTCTACATTCCAGTTTCCAAAATCTGCTCTCTGCAACAGTCCTTCTGCACCCCAGGCTCCAAGCTCTGCTCTCTGAAACAGTCCTTCTGCACCCCAGTCTCCAACCTCTGCTCTCTGCAACATTTCTTCTGCACCCCAGTCTCCAACCTGTACTCTCTGTAACTGTCCTTCTGCAACTCAGTCTCCAACCTCTGCTCTCTGTAACACTCCTTCTGCACCCCAGTTTCCACATCTGCTCTCTGCAACGATCCTTCTTCTACCCAGTCTCGAAACTCTGCTCTCTGTAAAAGTCCTTTTGTATCACAGTCTCCAAACTCTTCTCTTTGTAATGGTCCATCTGCACCCCAATTGACAAGCTCTGCTTTCTATAAAAGTCCTTTTGCACCTCAGACTCCAACCTCTCCTCTCTGTAACAGTCCTTCTAAGCCTCAATCTGAAACCTCTGCTCTCTACATCGATCCTTCTACAACCCAGTCTCCAAACTGTGCTCTCTGAAACGGTCCGTCTGCACCCCAGTCTCCAAACTCTGTTCTCTGCATCAGTCCTTCTGCACCCCAGTATCCAAACTCTGCTCTCTGTAACAGTCCTTCTGTACCACAGTCTCAAAACTCTGCTCTCTGTTACGGTCCTTCTGCACCCCAGTCTCCAACCTCTGCTGCCTGCAAAAGTCCTTCTACACCCCAGTCTCCAAACTCTGCTACTTGCAACAGTCCTTCTGCACCCCAGTCTTCGCCCTCTGCTCTCTGTAACAATCTTTTTTGTACCTCAGTCTCCAACCTCTACTCTCTGTAACAGTCTTTCTGCATCTCTGTCTCCAACGTCTGCTCTCTGCAATAGTCCTTAAGCACCGCTGTCTCAAATTCTGGTCCCTGCAACAGTCGTTCTACACCCCAGTCTCAAACCTCTGCTATCTGCAAAAGTCCTTCTGCACCTTAGTCTCCAACCTCTGCTTTCTGCAACGAACCTTCTGCACCCAAGTCTCCAACATTTGCTCTCTGCAACAGTCCTTCTGCACCTCAGTCTTAAAACTCTGCTCTCTGCAACGATCCATCCTCACCTCAGTTCCCAAACTCTGATCTCTGCAATGGTCCTTCTGAACCCCAGTATTCGACCTCTGTTCTCTGTAACAATCCTTCTGCACCTCAGTCTCCAACATCTGCTCTCTGAAAAAGTCCTTCTGCACCCCAGTCTCTAAAATCTGCTCTCTGCAACAGTCCTTCTGCACCTCAGTCTGTAACCTCTACTCTCTGTAACAGTCCTTCTGCACCTCAGTCTCCAACATTTGCTCTTTGTAAGATTCTTCTGCAACTTAGTATCCAAACTCTGCCCTCTGTAACAATCCTTCTGAACCCCTTCTAAAATTCTGTTCTCTCTAAAAGTCCTTCTGAACACCAGTCTCAATACTATGCTTTCCACAAAGATTCTTCTGCACCCCAGTCTCCTTCCTCTGCTCTCTGCAACAGTCCTTCTCCACCCCAGTCTCCAAGCTCTGCTCTCTGAAACAGTACTCCTGTAGTGCACTCTCAAAAATCTGCTCTAGGTAACGGTCCTTCTGCACCCAAGTCTCCAATCTCTGCTCTCTGTAACACTCCTTCTGCACCTCAGTCTCCAAACTCTGCTCTCTGCAACAGTCCTTCTGTACCTCAGTCTGAAAACTTTGTTCTCTGCAAGGATCCTTTTGCACCCCAGTCTCAAAACTCTGCATTCTGTAACAGTCCTTCTGCACCCCAGTCTCCAAACTCTTCTCTCTGTAACAGGCCTTTTGCACCCTATTCACCAACCTCTGCTCTCTGTAATAGTGCTTCTTCACCTCAGTCTACAAACTCTGCTCTCTGCAACAGTCCGTCTGCACCCCAGTCTCCAAACTCTGCTTACTGTATCACTCCATCTACACCACAGTCTCCAAATTCTGCTCTCTGTAAGATCCTTCTGCACTACAGTTTCCAAACTCTGCTCTCTGTAACATTTCTTCTTTACCCCAGTCTTTAACCTCTGCCTTCTGCAAGTGTCCTGCGGCACCCCAGTCTCCAACCTCTGTCCTCTGCAACAATCCTTGTGGTCCCCAGTCTCCAAACTCTGCTCTACGTAACGATCTTTCAGCACCCCAGTCTCCAAACTCTTCTTTCTGTATCAGTCCTTTTGAACCTCAGTCTCAAACCTCTGCTCTCTGTATCTATCCTTCTGCACTTCACTCTCCAACCTGTGCTCTCTGTAATATTCCTTCTGAACCCCAGTCTACAACCTCTGCTCTCTGTAACACTTTTTCTATACCGCGGTCTCCAAAGTCTGGTCTCTGTAACGGTCCTTCTGCACCCCAATTTCCAACCTCTGCTTTCTGTAACAGTCCTTCTGCACCTCAGTCTCCAAACTCTGCTCTCTGTAACAGTGCTTCTACACCTCAGTCTCAAAGCTCTGCTCTCTGTAACAGTCCTACTGAACCTCAGTCTGACACCTCTTCTCTCTTCACGATCCTTCTGCACCCCAGTCTCCAAACACTGCTCTCTGTAACAGTCCTCCTGCACCTCAGTCTCTAACCTCTGCTCTCTGTAAGATCCTTCAGCAACCCAGTCTCCAAACTCTGCTCTCTATAACTGTCGTTTTGCACCTCAGTTTCGAACCTTTCCTCTCTGTAACAGGCCTCTGCACGCCAGTCTGCAAACTCTTCTCTCTGTAGCAGGCTTTCTGCACCCCAGGCTCCAATATCTTCTCTCTGCAACGATCCTTCTGCACCCCAGTCTCCAACATCTGCTCTCTTCAATGATTCTACTGCACCTCAGTCTCAAACCTCTAATCTCTGCAACTGTACTTCTGCACCTCAGTCTCCAAATTCTGCTCTCTGTAAGATCCTTCTGCACCCCTGTATGCAACCTCTTCTCTCTGTAACAGAACTTCTGAATCCGAGTCTTAAACCTCTGCTCTCTGTAACAGTCCTTCTGCACCCCAGTCTCCAACCTCTGATCTCTGCAACAGTCCTTCTGCACCTCAATCTCTAACTTCTTCTCTATGTAAGATCCTTCTGCACCCCTGTCTCCAAGCTCTGCTATTTGCAACGATCCTTCTGCACACAAGTCTACAACCTCTGTTTTATGTAAAGGACTTCTGCACCTCCGTCTCCAACCTCTGCTCTCTGCAACAGTCCTTCTTCACCCCAGTCTCTAAATTCTGCTCTCTGCAACAGTCCTTCTGTACTGCATTCTCCAAAATCTACTCCCTGTAACATTCTTTATGCACCCAATACTAGAGTCTCTGCTTTCTGTATCAGTCCTTCTGCAGCCCAGTCTCTAACTTCTGCTCTACGTGTCCTTCTGCACCTTAGTCTCCAAACTCTGCTCTCTGCAACAGTCCTTTTGCACCCCATCTCCAACCTCTGCTCTCTGCAACAGTCCTTTCTGCACTTCAGTCTCCAACCTCTGCTCTCAGCAACAGTCCTTCTGCATTCCAGTCTCCAAACTCTACTCTCTGTAACAATCGTTCTGCACCTCAGTCTGCAAACTCTTTTCTCTCAACTGTCCTTCTACACCCCAGTCTCCAACATCTTGTCTCTGCAACAGTCCTTTTGCACCACAGTCTGAAAACTCTGCTGTCTGAAATGAACCTCCTGCACCCCAGTCTCCTACCTCTTCTGTCTGTTACAGTCCTTCTGCACCTCAGTCTCCGTCATCTGCTCTCTGTAATATCCATCTGAATCCCAGTCTCCAACATATGCTCTCTGTAACAGTCGTTCTGCACCCCAGTCTCCAAACTCTGCTCTCTGCAAAAGCCTTCTGCACCCCAGTCTGCAAACTATGCTCTCTGAAACGATCTTTCTGGACCCCAGTCGCCAACGTCTGCTCTCTGCAACACTCCTTCTTCACCACAGTCTCCAACCTCTGCTCTATGTAAGATCTTTCTGCACTCCAGTTTCCAAATTCTGCTCTTTCTAACATTCTTTCTCCACCCTAGTACCTAAAATCTGCTTTCTGCAAGGGTCCTACGGCACCCCAGTCTCCAAACTCTGTCTTTTGCAACGGTCCTTCTGCTCCCCAGTCTCCAATATCTGCTTTCTGTAACAGTCCTTCTGTACCGCATTCACCAAACTCTGCTCTCTGTAATGGTCCTTCTGCACCCCAGTCTCCAACCTCTGCTTTCTGTATCAGTCCTTCTGAACCCAAGTCTCCAACCTCTGCTCTCTGTGTCTATCCTTCTTCACCTAAGTCTCCAGCCTGTGCTTTCTGTAACAGTCTTTCTGCACCCAAGTCTCCCAACTCTGCTCTCTGTAACAGTCTCTCTATACCGTAGTCTCCAACCTCTGCTCTCTGTAACGGTCCTTCTGCACCCCAATTTCCAACCTCTGCTTTCTGTAACAGTCTTTCTGCAGCTCAGTCTCCAAACTCTGCTCTCTGTAACAGTTCTTCTACACCTCAATCTCCAACCTCTGCTCTCTGTAACAATACTTCTGCATTTCAGGCTGAAACCTCTCCTCTCCACGATCCTTTTGCACCCCAGTCTCCAACCACTGCTCTCTGTAACAGTACACCTGCACCTTAGTCTCCAATCTATGCTCTCTCTAATATTCTTCAGCAACCCATTCTTCAAAATCTGCTCTCTGTACCAGTCCTTCTGCACCGCTGTCTCCAACCTCTCCTCTCTGTAACAGGCCTTCTGCACGCCAGTTTCCAAATCTGCTCTCTTTAGCAGGCCTTCTGCACGCAAGTCTCCAAACTCTGCTCTCTGCAATGATCCTACTGCACCCCAGTCTTCAACCTCTGATCTCTACAACAGTCCTTCTGCACCTCAGTCTCCAAATTCTGCTATCTTTAAGATCCTTCTGCACCGCTGTCTCCAAAATCTTCTCTCTGTAACATTTTTTCTTCACCCCAGTATTCAAACTGTGCTTTCTTTATAAGTCCTTCTGAACCCCAGTCTACAACACCTGCTCTCTGTCTCTATCCTTCTTCACCTCAGTCTCCAACCTGTGCTTTCTGTAACAGTACTTCTGCACCCAAGTCTCCTACCTCTGCTCTCTGTAACATTCCTTCTATACCTTAGTCTCCAAACTCTGCTCTCTGTAACCGTCCTTCTGCACCCCAATTTAAAAACTCTGCTTTCTGTAACAGTTCTTCTGCACCTCAGTCTCCAAACTCTCCTCTCCGTAACAGTCCTTCTACAACTCAATCTCCAACCTCTCCTCTCTGTAATAGTACTTCTGCACCTCAGTCTGAAACCACTCCTCTCCACAATCCTTCTGCACCCCAGTTTCCAACCACTGCTCTCTGTAACAGTCCACCTGCACCTTAGTCTCCAACCTCTGCTCTCTGTAAGAACCTTCAGCAACCCTTTTTTCAAAATCTGCTCTCTGTACCAGTCCTTCTGCACCCCAGTCTCCAACCTCTTCTCTCTGTAACAAGCCTTATGCACGCCCGTCTACAAATCTGCTCTCGTTAGCAGGCCTTCTACACGCAAGTCTCCAAACTCTGCTCTCTGCAACGATCCTTCTACACTCCAGTCTTTAAACTCTGCTCTGTGCAATGATCCTACTGCACCCCAGTCTCCAACCTCTAATCTCTAAAACAGTCCTTCTGCACCTCAGTCTCCAAATTCTGCTCTCTGTAACATCCTTCTGCACCGCTTTCTCCAACCTCTGCTGTCTGTAACAGTCCTTTTTTTACCCCAGTCTTCAACCTCTTCTCTCCACAACAGTTCTTCTGCACCCCAGTCTCCAAACTCTGCTCTCTCCAACAGTCCATCGGCACACTAGTTACCAACATCAGCTCTCTTTTACACTCCTTCTCCACCCCAGTCTCGAAACTCTGCTCTCTCTAAAAGTCATCCTGTACTGCAGAATCCAAACTCTGCTCTCTGTTTCGGTCTTTCTTCACCCCAGACTCCAATCTCTGCTTTCTGTCAGTCCTTCTGCAACCCAGTCTCCCACCTCTGCTCTCTATAACAGTCCTTCTGCACCCCAGTCTCCAAAGTCCGCTATCTGCAACAGTCTTTCTGCACCCCAGTCTCCAACCTCTGCTCTCTGTAGCAATTATCTGCACCTCAGTCTCCAAACTCTGTACTCTACAAAGTTACTTCTGCACCTCAGACTCCAACATCTACTCTCTGTAGCAGTCTTTCTGCACCTGATTCTTCAACCTCTGCTCTCTCTAGGATCCTTCTCCAACCCAGTCTCCAAACTCTGCTCTCTGTAACAGTCCTTCTGCACACCAGTCTCCATCCTCTGCTCTCTGCACTGATTCTTCTTCACCCCAGTCTCAAACCTCTGCTCTCTGCAACAGTCCTTCTGCACACCAGTCTCCAACATCTGCTCTCTGCAATAGTCCTTCAGCAACTCAGTCTAAAAACTCTGCTCTCTGTTAGGATCCTTCTGCACCTCAGTCTCCTACCTCTGCTCTCTGTAAGACCCTTCTGCAACCCAGTCTCCAAACTCTGCTCTCTGTAACAGTCCTTTTGCAGAAGAGTTTTCAACCTCTGCTCTCTGTAACAGGAATTATACAACCCAGTCTTTAACCTCTCCTCTCTGTAACAGGCCATCAGAACCCCAATCTCCAACCTCGTCTCTCTGCAACAATTCTCCTCCATCCCAGTCTCCAACATCTGCTCTCTGCAACAGTCCTTTTGTACCCCAGTCTCTAAACTCTGCTCTCTGTAAGATCCATCTGAACCCCAGTCTCCAAACTCTGCTCTCTGTAACACTCCTTCTCTACACAAGTCTCCAAACTCTGCTCTCTGTAACTGTCCTTCTGCACCTCAGTCTCAAAACTCTGCTCTCTGTAACAGTCCATCTGAACCTCAGTCTCTAAAATCTGCTCTCTGCAACGATCATTCTTGACTCCAGTCTCCAACTTCTGCTCTGTACAACAGTCCTTCTGTACCACAGTCTCCAACCTCTGCTCTCTGTAAGATCTTTCTGCAACGCTGTCTTTAATCTCTGCTCTCTGTAACAGTCTTTTTGCACCCCAGTCTCCAACTTCTGCTCTCTGCAACAGTTCTTCTGCACCCCATTCTCCAAACTCTGCTCTCTGCAACAGTCCTTCAGCACCCTAGTTACCAACATCAGCTCTCTTTTACAGTCTTTCTGCACCCCAGTCTCCAACCTCTGCTCTCTGTAACAGTCCTCCTGTACTGCAGAATCCAACCTCTGCTCTCTGTTTTGGTGTTTCTGCACCCCAGACTCCAATCTCTGCTTTCTGTATTAGTCCGTCTGAACCCCAGTCTCCAACCTCTGCTCGCTATAACAGTCCTTCAGCACCCTAGTCTCCAAAATCCGCTATCTGCAACACTAAATCTGCACGCCAGTCTCCAACCTCTGCTCTCTGTAAAAATCCTTCTGCACCTCAGTCTTCAAACTCTGTACTCTGCCACGTTACTTCTGCACCACAGTCTTCAACATCTACTCTCTGTATCAGTCTTTCTGCACCTGATTCTTCAACCTTTGCTCTCTCTAGGATCCTTCTCTAACCCAGTCTTCAAACTCTGCTCTCTGTAACAGTCTTTCTGCACACCAGTCTCAAACCTCTGCTCTCTGTAACCATCCTTTGGCACCCCAGTCTCCAAACTCTGCTCTCTCCAAAGATCCTTCTACAGCTCACTCTTTAACCTCTGCTCTCTGCAAAGATTCTTCTGCACCACAATCTCCAACCTCTGCTCTCTGCAACAGTCCTTCTGCACACCAGTCTCCAACATCTGCTCTCTGCAACAGTCCTTCAGAAACTCAGTCTAAAAACTCTGCTCTCTGCAACGATCCTTCTGAACCTCAGTCTCCTACCTCTGCTCTCTGTTAGACCCTTCTGCAACCAAGTCTCCAAACTCTGCTCTCTGTAACAGTCTTTCTGCAGAATAGTTTCAAACTTCTGCTCTCTGTAACAGGAATTTTGCAACCCAGTCTCGAACCCCTCATCTCTGTAACAGGCCTTCAGAACCCCAGTCTCCAAACTCTTCTCTCTGCAATGATTTTTCTCCACCACAGTCTCCAACCTCTGCTCTCGGAAACAGTCTTCTGTACCCAACTCACCAACCTCTGCTCTCTGTCAAATCCTTATGCACTCCAGTCTCCAACTCTTCTCACTGCAACGATTCTTCTCCATCCCAGTTTCCAACATCTGCTCTCTGCAACTGTCCTTTTGCACCCCAGTCTCCAAACTCTGCTCTCTGTAAGATCCATCTGAACCCCAGTCTCCAAACTCTGCTCTCTGTAACAGTCCTTCTGCACACAAGTCTCCAAACTCTGCTCTATGTAACTGTCCTTCTGCACCTCAGTCTCGAAACTCTGCTCTCTGTAACAGTCAATCTGCACCTCAGTCTCCAAAATCTGCTCTCTGACACGATCCTTCTGGACCCCAGACTTCTACTTCTGCTCTCTCCAACAGTCCTCCTGCACCACAGTCTCCAGATTCTGCTCTCTGTAAGATCATTCTGCACTCCAGTTTCCAAACTCTGCTCTCTGTAACATTCCTTCTCCACCTCAGTCTCCAACTTCTGTCCTCTGCAACAGTCCTGCTGCTTCACAGTCTCTGAGATCTTCTCTGTGTAACAGTCATTCTGTACCGCAGTCTCCAACCTCTGCTCTCTGTAAGGGTTCTTCTACACCCCAATTTCCAACCTCTGCTTTCTGTAACATTACTTCTGCACCTCAGTCTCCAAACTATGTTCTCTGTAACACTCCTTCTACACCTCAGTCTCCAACCTGTTCTCTCTGCATTGGTATCTCTGCACCCCAGTCTCCAACCTTGTTCTCTACAACAGTACTTCTGTACTGCAGTCTCCAACCTCTGTTCTCTGTAAGGGTCCTTTTGCAACCCAGTCTTCCACCTCTACTTTCTATATCAGTCCTTCTGCACCACAATCTCCAAACTCTGCTCTCTGTAACCGTCATTCTGCACCTCACTCTGCAAACTCTTCTCTCTGAAACAGTCCCTTCTGCAACCAGTCTTCAAACTCTGCTCTCTGCAAGAGTCCTTCTGCACCCCAGTCTCCATCTTCTGCTCTCTGCAACAGTCCTTCTCCACCCCAGTCTCCAACCTCTGCTCTCTTTAACAGTCCTTCTGTACTGCAATCTTCAACCTCTACTCTCGGTAAGGGTCCTTCTGCACCCCAGTCTCCAAACTCTGCTTCCTGTATCAGTCCTTCTGCACGCCAGTCTCTAACCTGTGCTCTCTGTAACAGTCTTTCTGCACCTCAGACTCCATCCTCTGCTCTCCTCTACAATCCTTAAGCGCCCCAATCTTTAACCTCTTCTCTCTGCCACAGTCCTTCTGCAGCTCAGTGTCAAAACTCTGCTCACTGTAAGATCCTTCTGAAACCCAGTCACCAACCTCTACTTTCTGCAATGGTCCTTCTGTAAACCAGTCTCCAACCTCTGTTTTATACAACAGTCATACTGCACCCCAGTCTCCAACGTCTGCTCTCTGTAAGAGTCTTTCAGTCTTCAACCTCTGTTCTCTATAAAGGTTCTTCTGCAACACAGTCTTAAACCTCTGCTTTCGGTATCAGTCCTTCTGCACTGCCGTCTCCAAACACTGCTCTCTCCAACGATCCTTCTGCACCTCAGTCTCAAATCTCTGCTCTCTCTAACAGTCTTTCTGTACCTCATTCTCCAACCTCTGCTCTCTGTAAGATTTTTTTGCAACCCAGTCTCCGAACTCTGATCTCTGTAACTGTCCTTCCGCACCCCAGTCTCCAATAACTACTCTCTGTAACAGGCCTTCTTAACCCCAGTCTCCAAACTCTGCTGTATTTAACAGACCTTTTGCGCCCAGTCTCCAAACTCTTCTCTCTTCAATGATCCTTCTCCACCCTAGTCTCCATCCTCTGCTCTCAGCAACACTCCTTTTGCACCCCAGTCTTCAACCTATGCTCTCTATAGGACCCTTCTGCACACCTGTCTTCAAACTCTGCTCTCAGTAACACTCCTCTGCACACCAGTCTCCAACTTCTGCTCTCTGTAAAAGTCCTTCTGCACCCCAGTCTCCAACCTGTGCTCTCAGTAAAAGTCCTTCTGCACCACAGTCTCCAAACTCTGCTCTCTGCAACGATCCGTCTAAACCCCAGTCTCCAAAGTCTGCTCTCTTTTAAAGTCCTTCTGCACCCCAGTCTTCAAACTCTGCTTTTTGTAACCGTCTTCTGCATTTCAGTCTCCATCCTCTGCTCTATGCAACAGTTCTTCTTCACCCAAGTCTCCAACTTCTGGTCTCTGAAAAAGTCCTTCTAAACAGTAGTCTCCAACCTCTGATCACTGTAACAGTCCTTCTACACCCCATTCTCCATACTCTGATCGCCCAAAGGATACTTATACACCCCAGTCTCCATCCTCTGCTCTCTGCAGCTTTCCTTTTGCATTTCAGTCTCCAGCATCTGCTCTCTGCAACAGTCCTTCTCCACCTCAGTCTTCAAACTCTGCTCTCTGTAACAGTCCTTCTGGACCCCAATCTCCAACCTCTACTCTCTGCAACAATCCTTCTTCATTCCAGTCTCCACCCTCTGCTCTCATCAAAAGTTTTTCTGCACCCCAGTCTCCAACCTCTTCTCTCTGTAACTATCCTTCTTCACCTCAGTCACCAACATCTGCTCTTTGCAAGGGTCCTTCTCACCTCAGTCTCCAACCTCTACTTTCTGTAACAGTGCTTCTGCACCTCAGTCTCCAAACTCTGCTCTTTGTAAGATCTTTCTGAACCCCAGTCTCCAACATCTGCTCGCTGCAACAGTCCTTGTGTAATCCAGTCTCCAACGTCTGCTCTCTGCAAAAGTTCTTCTGTACCTCAGTCTGAAGATTCTGCTCTCTGCAACAATTCCTCTGTACCCAAGTCTCCAAAATCTGCTCTCTGTAACAGTCTTTCTGTACCTCTGTCTCCTACCTCTGCTCTCTGTAAGACAATTCTGAAACCCAGTCTGCAAATTCTGCTCTCTGTAACAGTCCTTCTGCACCCCAGTCTCCAACCTCTGCTCTCTCAAACAGGCCTTCTGCACCCCAGTCTCCAAGCTCTACTCTCTGCAACGATCCTTCTGTACCCCAGTCTTTTACCTCTTCTCTCTAAAACAGTCCTTCTACACCCCAGTCTCCTAACTCTGCTCTCTCTAAGATCATTCTGCACACCAGTCTCCAAGCCCTGCTCGCTGTAACATTCCTTCTGGAACCTATCTCTAAATTCTGCTCTCTGCAACGGTCCTTCTGCACCCCAGTCTCCAAACTCTGTTCTCTGCAACAGTCCTTCTACACCCCAGTCTCCAAACTCTGCTCTCTGTAACAGCCCTTCTGTACCAGAGTCTCCAAACTCTGCTCTCCGTAATGGTCTTTCTGCCCCCCAGTCTCCAATATCTGCTTTCTTTGTCAGTCCTTCTGCACGCCAGTTTCCAACCTCTGCTCTCTGTAACAGTCCTTCTACACCTCAGTCTCCAACCGCTGCTTTCAGCAACAGTCCTTCTGAACCCCAGTCTCCTACCTCTGCTCTCTGCAAAATTGCTTCTGCACCCAAATATCAAACCTATGCTCTCTGTAATAGTCCGTCTGCACCCCAGTCTCCAACCTCTGCTCTTTATAGCAGTCCTTCTGTACCAGAGTCTCCAAACTCTGCTCTTTTATCCGTCCTTCTTCACCCCAATCTCCAATATCTGCTTTCTCTATAAGTCCTTCTTCACCTCAGACTCCAAACTCTGCTCTCTTTAACAATCTTTCTGCACCTCAGTCTCCAACCTCTGCTTTCTGCAAGAGTCCTCCTGCACCCCTGTCTCCAACCTCTGCTCTCTGCAACATTTCTTCTGCACCCGAGTCTCCTACCTATGCTCTCTGTAAAAGTCTTTTTGCACTCCAGTCTCAAACCTCTGCTCTGTGTAACAATGCTTCTGCACCCCAGGCTCTAACCTCTTCTCTCTGCAATGATCTTTCTTTACCTCAGTCTCCAATTTCTGCTCTCTACAATGATCCTTTTGCACCCGAGTCTCAAATATCTACACTCTGTATCAGTCCTTCTACACCTAAGTCTCCAAAATCTGCTCTCTACAACAGTCTTTTTGCACCCCAATCTCCAACATCTGCTCTCTTCAACAGTCCTTCTATACCCCAGTCTCCAACCTCTGCTCTCTTAAACAGTCCTTCTCAACCCCACTCTCCAACCTCTGCTCTCTGTATCAGTCCTTCTGCACCTCAGTCTCCAAACTCTGCTCTCTGAAATAATCTTCTGAAACCCAGTCTTTAAACTATGCTCTCTGTAACAGTTTTAATGCTCCCCAGTACCAAACTCTGCTCTCTTTAAGAGGCCTTCTACACCGCAGTCATCAACCTCTGCTCTCTGCAACGATCTATCTGCACATCAGTCTTTAACCTCTGCTCTCAGCAACGGTCCTTATGCACCCCAGTTTCCAAACTCTGCTCTCCGCAACAATCCTTCTATACCCAGTTCCCAAACTCAGCTCTTTGAAAGATCCTTCTGCACCCAAGCCTCCAAACTCTACCCTCTGTAACAGTCCTTCTGCACCCCAGTCTCCAACCTATGCTCTCTGTAACAATCCTTCTGCACATTAGTCGTTATCCTCTGCTCTCAGCAATCGTTCTTATGCACCCCAATCTCCAACTTCTGTTCTCAGCAACAGTCTTTCTGCACCACAGTCTGCATCATCTTCTCTCTGTAAGAGTCCTTCTGAACTGCAGTCTCCAACCTCTGCTTTCTATAACGGTCCTTCTGGACCCCAGTATCTCACCTCTGCTTTCGGTATCAGTCTTTCTGCACACCAGTCTCCAACCTCTGCTATCTGTAACATTCCTTCTGCACCTCAGTCTCAAATCTCTGCTCTCTTTATCAGTCCTTCTGCACCCCTGATTCCAAATTCTGCTCTCTGAAACAGTCCTTCTGTACCTCAGTATTCAACAACTTCTTTCTGCAACAGTCCTTCTATACCCCAGTATCCAAACTCTGCTCTCTGTAACAGTCCTTCTATACCCCAGTCTCCATAATCTGCTCTCTGCAACGATCTTTCTGCACCTCAGTCTCCAACGTCTGCTCTGCAAAAGTCTCTCTAAAACACAGTCTCAAACTTCTGCTCTCTGGAAGATCCTTCTGTAACCCATTTTCCAAAATCTACTCTCTGTAACATTCCTTCTGCACCCCAATCTCCAACCACTGCTCTCTGCAATGGTCCCTCTGCACCCCAGTCCCCAACCTTATTCTCAAAAAGAGTTCTTCTGTACCGCAGTCTTCAAACACTGTCCTCTGTAAGGGTGCTTCTTCACCCCAGTTTCCAAACTCTGCTTTCTGTATCAGTGCTTCTGCACCACAGTCTCCAAACTCTGTTCTCTGTAACAGTCTGTCTGCACCTGACTCTGCAACCTCTGCTCTCTGCAACAATCCTTCTTCACCCCAGTCTTCCACCTCTGCTCTCTGTAAGAGTCCTTCTGTACTGCAGTCTCCAACCTCTGCTCTCTGTAACGGTCCTTCTGCACCAGAGTCTCCAAACTCTGCGTTATGTATCAGTCATTCTGCACCCCAGTCTCCAAACTCTGCTCTCTGTAACAGTCCTTCTGCACCTCAGACTCCAACCTCTGTTCTCTGCAACAGTCCTACTGCGCCTCAATCTCCAACCTCTGCTCTCTGCAACAGTCCTTATGCACCTCAGTGTCTAAATTCTGCTCTCTGTAAGATCCTTCTGAAACCCAGTCTTCAACCTCTGCTTTCTGCAATGGTCCTTCTGCACCCTAGTCTTCAATATATGATCTCTACAATAGTTACTCTGCACCCCAGTCTAAAACCTCTGCTCTCTCTAACAGTCTTTCTGTACCGCAGTCTCAAAACTCTGTTCGCTATAAGGGTCTTTCTGCACCTCATTCTTCAAACTCTGCTTTCTGTATCCGTCCTTTTGCACCACATTCTCGAAACTCTGCTGTCTGTATGAGTCCTTCTGCATCTCAGACTGCAACCTCTGCTCTCTGCAATAGTCCATATGCACCCGAGTCTCTAATTTCTTCTCTCTGCAACATTCCTACTGCACCCCAGTCTCCAACATCTGCTGTCTGCAACAGTCCTTCTCCAACCCAGTCTCCAAACTCTGCTGTCTGCAACAGTTTTTCTACACCCCAGTCTCCAACCTCTGCTTTCTGTATCAGTCCTTCTGCACCACAGTCTCCAAACTTTGCTCTCTGTAACAGTCCTTCTGCACCCAAGTTTCCAAACTCTGCATAATGTATCAGTCGTTCTGCACACCAGTCTCCAACCTCTGCTCTCTGTAACATTCTTTCTGCACCTCAGAATCCAACCTCTGTTCTCTGCAAAAGTATTTCTGCCCCCCAATCTCCAACCTGTCCTCTCTGCAACAGTCCTTCTGCACCTCAGTGTCCAAACTCTGCTCTCTGTAGGATGCTTCTAAAACCCAGTCTCCAAACTCTGCTCTCTGCAATGGTCCTTCTGCACCTCAAACTCCAACCTCTGTTCTCTGCAACAGTACTTCTACACCCCAGTCTCCATACTCTGCTCACACCACCGATCCTTTTGCACCCAAGTCTTCAAAATCTGATCTCTGGAACAGTCCTTCTTCACCCAGTCTCCAAACTCTGCTCTCTGCAACAGTCCTTCGGCACTCCAGTCTCCAACCTCTGCTTTCTGTATCAGTTCTTCTGCACCCCAGTAACCAACCTCTGCTCTCTTTACAGTCCTTCTTCACCTTAGTCTCCAAACTCTGCTTTCTGCAACCGTCCTTCTGCACCCCAGTCTCCAACGTCTGCTCTCTGCAACGATCCTTCTGCACCCTAGTCTCAATCCTCTGCTCGCTGCAACAGTCCTTCTGAATCCCAATCTCCAACATCTGCTCTCTGCAACAGTTCTTCTGTACCTCAGTCTTAAAACTTTGTTCTCTGCAATAATCCTTCTGCACCCCAGTCTCCAAACTCTGCTCTTTTTTACAGTCCTTCTGTACCTCAGTCTCCAAACTTTGCTCTATGCAACAGTCCTTCTGCACTCAAGTCTCCAACATCAACTCTCTGAAACAATCCTTCTACACCCCAGTCTCTGACCTCTGCTCTCCGCAACAGAATTTCTAGACCCCAGTCTCTATACTCTGCTCCCACCAACGTTTTTTCTGCACCCCAGTCTCCAACGTCTGCTCTCTGAAAAAGTTTTTCTACACCGCAGTCTCCAAACTCTGCTCTCTGCAATAGACCTTCTACACCGCAGTCTCCATACTCTACTCGCCCCATCGATCCTTCAGCACCCCAATCTCCAACCTCTGGTCTCTACATCAGTTCTTTTGCACCCCAGTCTCCAACCTCTGCTCTCTGTAACAGTCCTGCTGTACCGCAGTCTCAAACCGCTGTTCTTCGTAAGGGTCCTTATGCACCCCAGTCTCCAAACTCTGCTCTCTGCAACGATCCTTCTGCACCCCAGTCTCCAAAGTCTGCTCTCTGTAACAGTCCTTTTGCACCCCAGTCTTCAATATATGCTTTCTGTAACCGACTTCTGCATCTCAGTCTCCATCCTCTGCTCTATGCAATAGTTCTTCTTCACCAAAATCTCTAACGTCTACTCTAAACACTAGTCTCTAAACTCTGCTCTCTGTAACAGTCTTTCTACACCACATTCTCCATACTCTGCTCACCCCAAGGATACCTCTACACCCCAGTCTCCATACGATGCTCTCTGCAACTTTCCTTTTGCACCCCAGTCTCTAGCATCTGCTCTCTGCAACAGTCCTTCTCCACTCTAGTCTCCAAACTCTGCTCTCTGTAACAGTTTATCTGGACCCCAATCTCCAAACTCTACACTCTGCAACAGTCCTTTTGACACCATAGTCTAAAACCTCTGCTCTCAGCAAAAGTTTTTCTGCACCCCAGTCTCCAACCTCTTCTCTCTGTAACTATCCTTCTGCACCTCAGTCTCAAACCTCTGCTCTTTTCAAGGGTCCTTCTGCACCTCAGTCTCCAAACTTTGCTCTCTATAAGATTTTTATGCACCCCAGTCTCCAAACTCTGCTCTGTATCAGGCCTTCTGCACCCCAGTCTCCAACCTCTGCTCTCTGTATCGGTCCACCTGCACCCCAGTCTCCAACCTCTGCTCGCTGCAACAGTCCTTGTGCAACCCAGTCTCCAACCTCTGCTCTCTGCAACAGTTCTTCTGTACCTCAATCTCCAATATCTGCTCTATGCAACAATCTTTCTGTGCACAAGTCTCTAACATCTGCTTTCTTAAACAGTCCTTCTACACCCCAGTCTCCAACCTCTGCTCTCTGTAAGAGTCTTTCTGTACCTCTGTCTCCTACCTCTGCTCTCTGTAAGACCCTTCTGAAACCCAGTCTGCAAACTCTGCTCTCTGTAACAGTCCTCTGCACCCCAGTCTCCAACCTCTGCTCTCTGTAACAGGCCTTCTGCATCCCAGCCTCCAACCTCTGATCTCTGTAAGAGGCCTTCTGCACTCCAGTCTCCTACCTCTTCACTCTGAAACAGTCCTTGTGAACCCCAGTCTCCTACCTCTGCTCTCCGATCCTTCTGCACACCAGTCTCCAAGCCCTTCTCGCTGCAACAGTTTTTTTGGAACCTATCTCCAAACTCTGCTCTCTGCAACGGTTCTTCTGCACCCCAGTTTCCAAACTCTGTTTTCTGCAACAGTCCTTCTACACCCCAGTCTCCAAACTCTGCTCTCTGTGTCAGTCCATCTACACCCCAGTCTCCAACATCTGCTCTCTGCAACGATCCTTTCGCACCCCAGTATCATACCTGTGTTCGCTGTAACAGTCCTTGTGTAACCTAGTCTACAACATCTTCTCTCTGCAACAGATCTTGTGTACCTCAGTCTGAAATTTCTTCTCTCTGCAATAATCCTTCTGCACCCAGTCTCCAACCTCTGCTCTTAGTAACAGTCCTTCTCTACCTCAGTCTCCAAACTCTGCTCTCTGTAAGACCCTTCGGAAACCAAGTATTCAAACCCTGCTGTCTGTAACAGTCATTCTGCACCCAGTCTCTAAACTCTGCTCTCTGTAATAGGCCTTCTGTATCCCAGTCTCAAAACTCTGCACTCTTTAAGAGGCCTTCAGAACCCCAGTCTCCAACTTCTACTCTCTGCAATGATATTCTGCACCCCAGTCTCCAATCTCTGCTCTCTACAACAGTCGTTTTGCACCCCAGTCTCCAACATCTGCTCTCTGAAAGATCTTTCTGCACACCAGTCTCCAACCTCTGCTCACTGTAACTGTCCTTCTGTACCGGATTCTCGAACCATTGCCCTCTGTAACGGTCCTTCTGCACCCCAGTCTCCAACATCTGCTTGCTCTATCAGTCCTTCTGCACCTCAGTCTCCAACCTCTGCTTTCGGCAACAGTCTTTCTGCACCCAAGTCTCCAACCTCTGCCCTCTGCAACATTCCTTCTGCATGCCAGTCTCCAAACTCTGCTCTTTGTAATGATCCTTCTGCACCGCAGTCTCAAACCTCTCCTCTCCGCAATGATCCTTCTGCACCTCGGTCTCGAAGCTCTGCTCTCTGCAAAGATACTTTGGCACCACAGTCTCAAACCTCTGCTCGCTGCAACAGTCCTTGTGAACCCCAGTCTCCAACATTTGCTCTCTGCAACAGTTCTTCTGTACATCAGTCTGAAAACTGTGCCCTCTGCAATAATCCATCTGACCACCAGTGTTCAAACTCTACTCTCTGTAAAAGTCCTTCTGAACCTCATTCTCCAATCTCTGCTCTATGCAACAGTCCTTCTGCACCCAAGTCTCCAACATCTGCTCTCTGAAACAGTCCTTCGACACCCCAGTCTTCAACCTCTGCTCTCTGCAACAGTCCTTCTACACCCCAGTTTCCATACTCTGCTCGCCCCAACGATACTTCTGCACCCCAGTCTCAAACATCTGTTCTCTACATCAGTTCTACTGCACCCCAGTCTCCAACTTTGTTCTCTGTAACAGTCCTTCTGTACTGCAGTCTGCAACCTCTGTTCTCCGTTAGGATTTTTAGGCACCGCAGTACCCAACATTTGCTTTCTGTATCAGTGGTTTTGAACCATAGTCTCCTAACTCTGCTCTCTGTAACAGCCCTTCTGCAACTCAGTCTGCAACGTCTGATCTCTTCAACAGTCATTCTGCACCACAGTCTCCATCCTCTGCTCTCTGCAACAGTCCTTTTGAACCCCAGTCTCCAACATCTGCTCTCTGCAACAGTCATTCTCCACCCCAGTCTCCAAACTCTGCTTTCTGTAATAGTCCTTCTGTACTGCATTTTCCAACTTCTGCTCTCGTTAAGGGTACTTCTGCACCCGAGTCTCCTACCTCTGCTTTCTGTATCAGTACTTCTGAACCCCAGTCTCCAACCTGTGGTATGTGTAACTGTCCTTCTGCACCTTAGTCTCCAACCTCTACTCTCTGCAACAGTCCTTCTACATCCCAGTGTAAAAACTTTGCTCTCTGCAACAGTCCTTCTGCATCCCAGTCTCCATCCTCTGCTCTCTGTAACAATCTTTCTGCACCTCAGTATCCAACCTCTGCTCTCAACAACAGTCCTTCTGGACCTCTGTCTCAAACCTCTACTCTAATTAACAGTGTTTCTGCACCTCAGTCTCCAAATCTGCACTCTGTAAAATCCTTCTGCAACCCAGTCTCTAAATTATGGTCTCTTTAAAAGGCCTTCTGCACCTCAGGCTCCAAACTCTGCTCTCTATATCAGTCCATATGCACACCTGTCTCTAAACTCTGCTCGCTGCGACAGTCCTTGTGCAACCAAGTCTACAATATCTGCTCTCTGCAACAGTCCTTCTGTACCTCAGTCTCCAAACTCATCTCTCTGTAAGACCCTTCTGGAACCCAGTGTGCAACTCTGCTCTCTGTGACAGTCCTACTGCACCCCAGTCTCCAACCTCTGCTCTTTGTAAGAGGCCTTATGCACCACAGTCTCCAACCTCTACTCTCTGCAAGGATGCTTCTGCACCCCAGTCTCCAACATCTACTCACTACAACAGTGCTTCTGCACCCCAGTCTCCAACCTCTGCTCTCCGCGAGATCCTTCTGCACACCAGTCTCCAACCGCTGCTCACTATAAGAGTTCTTCTTCAACCTCGTCTCCAAACTCTGCTCTCTGTAACAATAATTCTGCACCTCAGTCTCCAACCTCTGCTCTCTCCAAGAGTCCTTCTGCACCCCAGTCTCTAAACTCTGTTTTCTGCAACAGTCTTCTGCACCCCAGTCTCCAACATATGGTCTCTGTAGCAGTCCTTCTGTACTGGATTCTCCAAACTCTGCTCTCTGTAACGGTCCTTCTGCACCCCAGTCTCCAACCTCTGCTTTCTGCAACAGTCCTTCTGCACCCAAGTCTCCAACCTCTGCTCACTGCAACATTCCTTCTGCACCCCAGTCTCCAAACTCTGGTCTCTGTAATGATCCTTATGCATCCAGTCTCGAACCTCTGCTCTCCATAATGATCCTTCTGCACCTCAGTGTCCAAACTTTTCTCTCTTCAAAGATCCTTTGGCACACCAGTCTCCAAACTCTGCTCGCTGCAACAGTCCTTGTGAACCCAAGTCTCCAACATCTGCTCTCTGCAACAGTTCTTCTGTACCTCAGTCTGAAAACTCTGCTCTCTTCAATAATCCATCTGCACCCCAGTCTCCAACCTCTACTCTCTGTAACAGTTTTTCTGTACCTCAGTCTCCAATCTCTGCTTTATGCAACAGTCCTTCTGCACCCAAGTCTCCAACATCTGCTCTCTGAAACAGTCCTTCGACACCCCAGTCTCCAACCTCTGTTCTCTGTAAACGTCCTTCTACACCCCAGTCTCCATACTCTGCTCACCCAAACGAACCTTCTGCACCCCAGTCTCCAACGTCTGCTCTCTGCAACAGTCCTTCTACACTCCAGTCTCCAACCTCTGCTCTCTGCCACAGTCCTTCTATACCCCAGTCTCCATAATCTCACCAACCAAAGGATCTGTCTGCACCACAGGCTCCAACCTCTGTTCTCTAAATCAGTTCTTCTGCATCCCAGTCTCCAACCTCTTCTCTCTGTACCAGTCCTTCTCTACCGCAGTCTCCAACCTCTGTTCTCAGTAATGGTTCTTTTTCACCACAGTATCCAACCTCTGCTTTCTGTATCAGTCGTTTTGCACCAAAGTCTCCAAACTCTGTCGTCTGTAAGAGTCCTTCTGCAACTCATTCTGCAACCTCTGCTTTCTGCAACAGTCCTGGTGCACCCCTGTCTCCATCCTCTGCTCTCTGCAACATTCCTTCTGCACCCCAGTCTCCAACATCTGCTATCTGCAACAGTCATTCTCCACCCCAGTCTCCAAATTCTGCTCTCTGTAAGAGTCCTTCTGTACTGCATTCTCGAAACTCTGCTGTCTGTAAGGATACTTCTGCACCCGAATCTCCAAACTCTGCTTTCTGTATGAGTCCTTCTGCACTCCAGTCTCCAACCTCTGCTCTTTGTAACTGTCCTTCTTCACCTTAGTCTCCAACGTCTGCTCTCTGCTACAGTCCTTCTGGAGCCCAGTCTCCATCATCTACTCTCTGCAACAGTCTTTCTGCACCCCAGTCTCCAACCTCTGCTCTTTGTAAGAGACCTTCTGTATTAAAGACTCCAACCTCTGCTCTCTCTAGCGGTCCTCCTGTACCCCAGTCTTCAACCTCTGGATTTTGAATCATTTCTTCTGCACCCCTGTCTCAATCCTCTGCTCTTTATAACAGTCCTTCTGCACCTCAGTCTCCAACCTCTGCTCTCTGCAACAGTTCCTTCTGTACCCAAATCTCCAACTTCTGCTCTAAGCACAAGTCCTTCTACACCCTAGTATCCAAACTCTGCTCTCTGTAACAGTCTTGTTCCACCTCAGTCTCCAACCTCTGCTCTCAGTAAGATCCTTCTGCAACCCTGTTTCTAAACTCTGCTCTCTGTAACAGTCCTTCTGCACCCCAGTCTACAACCTCTGCTCTCTGCCACAGTCTTTCTAAACCCCAGTTTCCAACTTTTGCTCTTTGCAACAGTCCTTCTGCACCCCAGTATCCAACTTCTGTTCTCTGTAACAATCTTTCTGCACCTCAGTTCCCAAACTCAGACCTCTGCAATGGTCCTATTGCACCCCAGTCTCTAACCTCTGCTCTCTGCAACGATCCTTCTGCACCCCAGTCTCCAACATCTGCTCTCTGCAACAGTCATTCTGTACATCAGTCTGAAAACTTTTATCTCTGCAAGGATCCTTGTGCACCACAGTCTCTAAACTCTGCTTTCTGTAACAGTCCTTCGGCAACTCAGTCTCCAACCTCTGCTCTCTGTAACAGTCATTCTAAACCCCAGTCTCCAACCTCTGCTCTCTGTAAGATCCTTCTACACCCTAGTTTCCAAACTCTTTTCTCTGTAACATTCCTTCTTCACCCCAGTCTCCAACCTCTGCTCTCTGCAACGGTCCTTCTGCACGACAGTCTCCAACCTCTGGTCTCGGCAACTGTCCTTCTGCACCCCAGTATCCAAACACTGCTCTGGGTATCATTTTTTCTGCACCTCAGTCTCCAACCTCTGCTTTATGTAAGATCTTTCTGCAACAAAGTCTCGAAACTCTGCTCTCTGTAACAGTCCTTATGCACCCCAGTCTCAAACCTCTGCTCTGTGCAACAGTTTGTCTGCACCGCAGTCTCCTACCTCTGCACTCTGAAAAATCCTTCTGCACCCCAGTCTCCAAACTCTGATCTCCGTAACAGTCCTTCTTCACCCCACTCTCCAACCTCTGCTCTCTGTACCAATGCTTCTGCACCTCAGTCTCCAACATCTTCTCTCTGCAACGGTCCTTCTGCACCCCATTCACCAACCGTAGTTGTCTGCAAGAGTCCTTCAGCATGTCAGTCTCCAAACTCGGCTCCCTGCAAAAATCCTTCTGCAGCCCAGTCTCCAACCTTCTGGACCCCAGTACTTCACCTCTGCTTTTGGTATCAGTCCTTCTGCACACCAGTCTCCAACCTCTGCTCTCTGTAACATTTCTTCTGCACCTCAGTCTCCAACCTCTGCTCTATGTTAGATCCTTCTGCAACCCAGTCTCCAAACTCTGCTCTCTTTAACATTCCTTCTGCACATCAGTCTCTAACTTCTGCTCTCTGTAACAGTTTTTCTATACTGCAGTCTCCAACCTCTGGTCTCTGTAATGGTCCTTCTGCACCCAAATTTCCAACCTCTGCTTTTTGTAACAGTCCTTCTGCACCTCAATCTCCAAACTCTGCTCTCTGTAACAGTGCTTCTACACCTCAGTCTCCAACCTCTGTTCTCTGTAACAGTCCTACTGAACCTCAGTCTGACCCTCTTCTCTCTTCTCGAAACTTCTGCAACCAACTCTCCAAACAGTGCTCTCTGTAACAGTCCACCTGCACCTCAGTCTCCAACCTCTGCTCTCTGTAAGAACCTTCAGCAACCCAGTCTCCAAACTCTACTCTTTATAAATGTCTTTCTGCACCACAGTCTCCCACCTCTTCTCTCTGTAACAGGCCTTCTGCAGGCCAATCTCCAAACTCTTCTCTCTGTAGCAGGCCTTCTGCACCCCAGTCTCAAAGCTCGGCTCTCTGCAACGATTCTTCTCCACCCCAGTCTCCAACATCTGGTCTCTGCAACAATCTTTTCGAACCTCAGTCTCCAAATTCTGCTCTTTGTAAGATCCATCTGAACCCCAGTCTCCAAACTCTACTCTCTGTAACAGTCCTTCTGCACCACAGTCTCCAAACTCTGCTCCTTGTAACAGTCCTTCTGCACCTCAGTCTCCAACCTCTGCTCTGTGTAACAGTCCTTCTGCACCCCAGTTTCTAAAATCTGCCTTCTTGAACGATTCTTCTGGAACCAAGTCTCCAATGTCTGCTCTTTGCAACAGTCCTTCTGCACCACAGTCTCAAAACTCTGCTCTCTGTAAGATCTTTCTGCACTCCAGTTTCCCAACTCTGCTCTCTGTAACATTCCTTCTCCAACCCAGTCTCCAACCTCTGTCCTCTGCAACAGTTTTTCTGCTCCCCAGACTCCGAGATTTGCTCTCTGTAACAGTCCTTCTGTACCACAGTCTCCAACCTCTGCTCTTTGTAACGATCCTTCTACAACCCAGTCTCCATCTTTGCTATCTGTATCAGTCTGTCTGAACCCCAGTCTCCAACCTCTGTTCTCTGAATCTATCCTTCTGCACCTCAGTCTCCAACATATGCTCTATGTAAGAGTTCTTCTGCACCCCAGTCTCCAACCTCTGCTCTCGGTAACAAACCTATACCGCAGTCCCCAACCTCTGTTCTTTGTAATGGTCCTTCTGCAGCCCAATTTCGAAACTCTGCTTTCTGTAACAGTCCTTCTGCACCTGAGTCTCCAAACTCTCCTCTCTGTAACAGTCTTTCTACACCTCAGTCTCAAACCTCTGCTCTCTGTAACAGTCCACCTGCCCCTCAGTCTAACATCTCTGCTCTCTGCACGATCCTTCTGAACCCCAGTCTTCAAACACTGATCTCTGTAACAGTTTACCTGCACCTCAGTCTCCAACCTCTCCTCTCTGTAACAGGCCTTCTGCAAGCGAGTCTCCAAACTCCTCTCTGTAGCAGGCCTTCTGCATGCATGCCAGTCTCCAAAATCTGCTCTCTGCAACGATTTTTCTGCACCTCAGTCTCCAACATCAGCTCTCTGCAATGATCCAACTGCACCCCCCTCTTCAACCTCTGATCTCTGCAACAGTCCTTCTGCACCTCAGTCTCAAAATTCTGGCCTCTGTAAGATGCTTCTTCACCCCTCTATCTAATCTTTGCTCTCTGTTTCAGTCCTTCTGCACCTCAGTCTCCCAACTTTGCTCTCTGTAAAATCTTTTTGAAACCCAGTCTTTAAACTCTGCACTCTGTAAGAGTCCTTCTGCACAACCGTCTCCAACCTCTTCTCTCTGCAATGATTCTTCTCCACCCCAGTCTCCAACATCTGCTCTCTGTAATAGTCCTTCTGCACCCCAATTTCACAACTCTGCTTCCTGTAAGAGTCCTTCTGCACCTGAGTCTCCAAACTCTAATCTCTGTGACAGTCCTTCTACACCCCAGTCTCCAAAGTCTTCTTTCTTTATCATTCTTTCTTAACCCCAGTCTCCAACCTCTGTTCTCTGTATTTATCCTTCTGCACCTAAGTCTCCAAACTCTGCTCTCTGCAAAAGTCCTTCTATACTGCAGTCTTCAAACTCTGCTCTCTGTAAACATCTTTCTGCAGCCCAGACTCCAATATCTGCTTTCTGTATTAGTCCTTCTGCACT
Organism: Ictidomys tridecemlineatus; assembly: GCF_052094955.1. NCBI lineage: Eukaryota > Metazoa > Chordata > Mammalia > Rodentia > Sciuridae > Ictidomys > Ictidomys tridecemlineatus. Next base: position 29,515 of record NW_027522688.1, read on the forward strand.
CCAGTCTCTAAATTCTCCGCTCTCTAAGAGTCTTTATGCACCTCAGTATCCAACCTTGACTCTCTGCAACAGTCTTTCTACACCCCAGTCTCCAAACTCTGCTCTCTTCAACAGTTCTTCTGCACCCCAGTCTACAACCTCTTCTCTCTGCAACAGTCCTTCTGCACCCCAGTCTGCAAACTCTGCTCTCTGGAACAATCCTTCTACCCCTCAGTCTCCAACCTCTGCTCTATTGAATAAGACTTCTGCATGTCAGTCTCCACCCTCTGCTCTCTGCAACAGTCCTTCTGCACTCCAGTCTCCAAACTCTGCTCTCGGCAACAGTCCTTCTCCACCCAAGTCTCCAACCTCTGCTCTCTTCAACAGTTCTTCTGCACCAAAGTATCCAGCCTCTGCTCTCTGTAAGATGCTTCTGTACTCCAGTATCCAAACTCTGCTCTCTGTAACATTCCTTCTCCACCCCATTCTTTAACCTCTGCTTTTTGAAAATGTCCTGAAACACCCCAGTCTCCAACCTCTGTCTTCTGCAACAGTCCTTCTGCTCCCCAGTCTCCAACATCTGCTCTCCGGAATGGTCCTTCTGCACCCCAGTCTCCAAACTCTGCTTTCTGTATCAGTCCTTCTGAACCCCAGTCTCAAACCTCTGCTCTCTATATCTATCCTTCTGCACCTCAGTCTCCAAATTCGGCTCTGTGTAACAGTCTATCTGCACCTCAGTCTGACACCTCTGCTCTCTGCATGATCCTTCTGCACCCTAGTCTCCAAGCACTGCTCTCTTTAACAGTCCACCTGCACCTCAGTCTCCAACCTCTGGTCTCTGTAAGATCCTTCGGGAACTCAGTCTCCAAACTCTGCTCTCTATATCAGTCCTTCTGAACCCCAGTCTCCAAACTCTCCTCTCTGTAACAGGCATTCTGCAGGCCAGTCCCCGAACTCTGCTCTTTGTAGCAAGCCTTTTGCACCCCAGTCTCCAACCTCTGCTCTCTGCAACGATCCTTCTGAACCTCAGTCTCAAACCTCTGCTCTATGCAATGATCCTACTGCACCACAGTCTCCAACCTCTGATCCCTGCAACAGTCCTTCTTCAACTCAGTCTCCAACTTCTGCTCTCTGTAAGATCCTTCTGCACCCCTGACTCTAAGCTCTGCTTATTGCAACGATCCTTCTGCACCCCTGATCCAACCTCTGCACTATGTAACAAAATTTTGCACCTCAGTCTCCAACCTTTGCTCTCTGCAACAGTTTTTCTGAACCCCAATCTCAAACTTATGCTCTCTCTAAGAGTCCTTATGCAATGCAGTCTCCAACATCTGCTCTCTGCAACATTCGTTTTGCAGCCCAGTCTCCATCCTCTGCTTTCTGCAACAGTCCTTCTGCATTCCAGTCTCCAACCTCTGCTATCTGCAACAGTCCTTCTCCACCCCAGTCTCAAAACGCTGCTCTTTGTAACAATCCTTCTGCACATCAGTCTCCAAACTCTGTTCTCTGCAACGGTCTTTCTGCACCTAAGTCTCCAACCTCTACACTCTGTAACTGTTTTTCTGCACTTCACTCTCCAACCTCTGCTCTCTGTAGATCCTTCTAAAACCCAGTCTCAAAACTCTGCTCTCTGTATCTATTATTCTGCACCTCAGTCTCCAAAATCTGCTCTCTGTTACAGTTTTTCTATTCCACAGTCTCCAAACTCTGGTCTCTGTTATGGTCCTTCTGCACCCCAATTTCCAACAACTTCTTTCTATAACAGTCCTTCTGCACCTCAGTCTCCAAACTCTGCTCTCTTTAAATGTCCTTCTACACCTCAGTCTCCAACCTTTGCTCTCTGTAACAGTCCTTCTGCACCTCAGTCTGACACCTCTGCTCTCTGCACGATCCTTCTGCACCCCAGTCTCCAAACACTGCTCTCTGTAACAGTTCACATGCACGTAGTCTTCAAACTCTGCTCTCTGTAAGATTCTTCAGCAACCCAGTCTCCAAACTCTGCACTCTATAACAGGCCTTCTGCACCCCAGTTTCCAAACTCTCCTCTGTATAACAGGCCTTCTGCACGCCAGTCTCCAAACTCTTCTCTCTGTAGCAGGCCTTCTGCACACCAGTTTCCAAACTCTCCTCTGTATAACAGGCCTTCTGCACGCCAGTCTCCAAACTCTTCTCTCTGTAGCAGGCCTTCTGCACACCAGTCTCAAAAATCTACACTGTGCAAGGATCCTTCTGCACCCCAGTCTGCAACCTCTGCTCTTTGCAATGATTTTACTGCACCCCAGTCTACTACCTCTGATCTCCGCAACAGTCCTTCTGCACCTCAGTCTCCATATTCTGCTCTCTGTAAGATCCATCTTCACCCCAGTATTCAACCTCTGCTCTCTGCAAGAGTCCTTCTGCATCCAAGCTCCAACCTCTGCTCTCTGTAACAGGACTTCCGAACCTCAGTCTGCAACCTCTGCTCTCTGCAACAGTCCTTCTGCACCCCAGTGTCCAACAACTGCTCTCTGCAAAAGTCCTTCCACACCTCAGTCTGAAAACTCTGCTGTCTTCAACGAACTTTCTGCACCCCAGTCTCCTACCTGTGCTGCCTGTAATAGTCCGTCTGCACCTCATTCTCCCAAATCTGCTCTCTGTAAAATACTTCTGCAAACAAGTCTTTAAACTCTGCACTATGTAACCGTCCTTGTGCACAACAGTCTCCAAACTCTGCTATCTGTAACAGGACTTCTGCAACCAGCCTCAAAAATCTGCTCTCTTTAACAGGCGTTCTGCACCCGAGTTTCCAAAATCTTCTCTCTGCAACGATTCTTCTCCATACCAGTCTCCAAACTCTGCTCTCTGCAACAGTCCATTTGCACCACACTCTCCAACCTCTGGCTCTGTAATATCCATCTGAACCCCACTCTCCAACCTCTGATCTCTGAAACCGTCCTTTTGCACCCCAGTCTCCAACCTCTACTCTCTGTAACAGTCCTTCTGAACTTCAGTCTCAAAACTCTGCTCTCTTAAACAGTCCTTTTGCACCACATTCTCCAAACTCAGCTGTCTGCAACAGTCCTTCTGCACCCCAGTCTCCAACATCTGCTTTCTGCAACAGTACTTCTCACTCCAGTTTCTGAACTCTGCTTCCTGCAATGATCCTTCTGTACCCCAGTCTCCAACGTCTGCTCCCTGCAGAGTCCTTATGCACCAGAGTCTTCAACCTCTGATCTCAGTAACAATCATTCTGCACCTCAGTCTCCAAACTCTGTTCTCTGCAAGGGTCCTTCTGCAAATCAGTATCCAACCTCTACTCTCTGTAACAGTCCTGGTGCACCTCAGTCTGCAACCTCTGCTCTCTCTAAGATTCTTCTACAACCCAGTCTCCAAACTCTGCTCTCTGTAACAGTGCTTCTGCACACCAGTCTCTAACCTCTGCTCTCTGCACGATCCTTCTTCACCCAAGTCTCCAATCTATGCTGTCTACAGCAGTCCTTCTGCACCCCAGTCTCCAACATCTACTCTCTGCAAAAGTCCTTCTGCCCCTCAGTCTTAAAACTCTTCTCTCTGCAAAGACCCTTCTGCACCCCAGTCTCCTACTTCTGCTCTCTGTAACAGTCTTTTGCACCTCATTCTCATTACTCTGCTCTCTGTAAGATCCTTCTACAACCCAGTCTTTAAACTCTGCACTCTGTAACAGTCCTTCTGCAAAACAGTCTCTAAACTCTGCTCTCGGCAACAGGACTTCTGCAAGCCAGTCTCCAAACGCTGCTCTCTGAAACAGGCCTTCTGCACCCCATTCTCCAACCTCTTCTCTCTGCAACGATTATTCTCCCCCCAGTCTCCAACCTCTGCTCTCTGCAACAGTCCTTTTGCACCCCAGTCTCCAAACTCTGCTCTCTGTAAGATCCATCTGAACCCAAGTCTCCAACCTCTGCTCTCTGTAACAGTCCTTCTGCACCCCAGTCTCCAACATATGCTCTCTGCAACATTCCTTCTGCAGCACAGTCTCCAACCTCTGCTCTCTGCAACAGTCCTTCTGCAGCCCAATCTCGAACGTCTGCTCTCTGCAAAAGTCCTTCTGCACCACATTCTCCTACCTCTGCTCTCTTTAACAGTCCTTTTGCACTCACTCCAGTCTCCAACCTATGCTCTCTTCAACAGTCCTTCTGCACCCCAGTCTCCAACCTCTGCTCTCTGCAACCCTACTTCTGCACCCCAGTCCTCAAACTCTGCTCTCTGCAACAATTCTTCTGGACCCCAGTCTCCAACTTCTACTCTCTGGAAGAGTCCTTCTGCACCACAGTCTCCAACCTCTGCTCTCTGTAAGATTTATCTGCACTCCAGTTTCCAAATTCTGCTCTTTGTAACATTCCTTCTCCAAACCAGTCTTTAACCTCTGGTTTCTGCAAGTGTCCTGGAGCACCCCAGTCTCCAACCTCTGTCCTCTACAACATTCCTTCTGCTCCCCAGTCTCCAACATCTGCTCTCTGTAACAGTCCTTTGGCAACCCAGTCTCCAAACTTTGCTTTCTGTATCAGTCCTTCTGAACACCAGTCTCAAAACTCTGCTCTGTGTGTCTATCCTTCTGCACCTCAGTCTTTAACCTGTGCTCTCTGTAACTTTCCTTCTACAACCTAGTCTTCAAACTTTGCTCTCTGTAACAGTTTTTCTATACCGCAGTTTCCAAACTCTGGTCTTTGTAACGGTCCTACTGCACCCCAATTTCCAACATCTGCTTTCTGTAACAGTTCTTCTGCACCTCAGTCTCCAAACTCTGCTCTTTCTAACAGTACTTCTACACCTCAGTCTCCACCCTCTGCTCTCTGTAACAGTCCTTCTGCACCTCAGTCTGACACCTCTCCTCTCTGCATGTTCCTTCTGCACCTCAGTGTCCAACCACTGCTCTCTGTAACAGTCCACCTGCACCTCAGTCTCCAACATCTGCTCTTTGTAAGATCCTTAAGGAACCCAGTCTCCAAACTCTGCTCTCTATAACTGTCCTTCTACACCCCAGTCTCCAAACTCTCCTTTCTGTAACAGTCAATCTGCACCTCAGTCTCCAAATTCTGCTGTCGGTAATATGCTTCTGCACCCCTGTATCCAACCTCTGCTCTCTTTTACAGAACTTCCGCACCTCAGTCAAACATCTGGTCTCTGCAACAGTCCTTTTCCATCCCAGTCTCCAACCTCTGCTCTCTACATCAATCCTTATGCACACTAGTTACCAATATCTGCTCTCTGCAACAGTCCTTCTGCACCTCAGTCTTAAAACTCTGCAATTTGCAACGACCCTTCTGCACCCCTGTCTCCTACCTCGGCTCTCTCTAACAGTCCTTCTGCACCTCAGTCTCCCAACTCTGCTCTCTGTAAGATCCCTGCTGCAACCCAATCTTTAAACCTCTGCACTTTGTACCTGTCCTTCTGCACAACAGTCTCCAACTTCTGCTCTCTGTAACAGGACTTCTGCAACCCAGTCTCCAAGCTCTGCTCTCTGTAATAGGCCTTCTGCACCCCAGTCTCCAACCTCTTCTCTCTGCAACGATTCTTCTCCACCCCGGTCTCGAACAACTGCTCTCTGCAACAGTCCTTTTGAACCCCAGTCTCCAAACTCTGCTCTCAGTAACATCCATCTGAACCCCAGTCTCTAACCTATGCTCTCTGTAACAGTCCTTCTACTCCCAAGTCTCCAAACTCTGCTCTCTGTAACAGTCCTTCTGCACCCCAGTCTCTAAAATCTGCTCTATGCAACATTCTTCATGCACCCCAGTCTTCAAAATCTGCTCTCTGCAACACTCTTTCTGCACTCCAGTCTCCAAACTCTGCTCTCTGCAACGATCTTTCTGGACCCCAGTCTTTAACCTCTGCTCTCAGCAATAGTCCTTCTGCACCACAGTCTCCAACTTCTGCTCTCTGTAAGTTTCTTCTGCACTCCAGTTTCCAAACTCTGCTCTCTATAACATTCCTTTTCCACCCCAGTCTCCAAAATCTGTTCTCTGTATCTATCCTTTTGCACCTCAGTCTCCAACCTATGCTCTATGTAAGAGTCCTTATGCCCCCAGTCTCCAACCTGTGCTCTAGGTAACAGTCCTATACCGCAGTCTCAGAACTCTGCATTTGTAACGGTCCTTCTGCAACTTAATTTTCAAACTCTGCTTCCTGTAACAGTTTTCTGCACCTGAGTCTCCAAACTCTTCTCTCTGTAACCGTCCTTCTACACCCCAGTCTCCAACCACTGCTCTCTGTAAATGTCCACCTGTACCTCAGTCTGAAACCTCTGCTCACCACGATTCTTCTGCACTCCAGTCTCCAAACACTGCTCTCTGTTGCAGTCCACTTGCAGCTCAGTCTCCAACCACTGCTCTCTGTAACATCCTTCAGCAACCCAGTCTCCAAACACTGCTCTCTATAACAGTACTTCTGCACCCCAGTCTTTAACCTCTACTCTCTGTAACAGGCCTTCTGCTTGCCAGTCTCCAAAGTCTGCTCTATGCAACGATCATACTGCACGCCTGTCTCCAACCTCTGCTCTGTACAATGATCCAACTAAACCCCAGTCTCCAACCTCTCATCTATGAAACAGTCCTTCTGAACCTCAGTCTTCAACCTCTGCCTTCTGTAATAGGCCTTCTGCACCCCAGTCTCCAAATGCTGCTCTCTGTAACAGTAATTCCACACCTCAGTCTCCAACACCTGCTATCTGTAACAATCCTTCCACAACCCAGTCTCTAAAATATGCTCTCTGCAAAAGTCTTTCTGCACCCAGTCTCCAACTCTGCTCTCTGCAACGAACCTTCTGGACCCCAGTGTCCAACGTCTGCTCTCTGCAACATTCCTTCGGCAATACAGTCTCCAACATCTGCTCTCTGTACTATCCTTCTGCACTTTAGTTTTCAACTCTGCTCTCTGTAAAATTTCTTCTTCACCCCAGTCTCAAACCTCTGTCCTCTGCAACAGTCTTTCTGCTCCCCAGTCTCCGAGATCTGCTCTCTGTAACAGACCTTATGTACCGCAGTTTCCAACCTCTGTACTCTGTAACGGTCCCTTCTGCAACCCAGTTTCCAACCTCTACTTTTTGAATCAGTCCTTCTGAATCCCAGTCTCAAACCTCTGGTCTTTGTATTTATCCTTCTGCACCTCAGTCTTCAACCTGTGCTTTCTGTAACAGTCCTTCTGCAAGTAAGTCTCTAACCTCTGCTCTCTGTAACAGACCTTCTACACCTCAGTCTCCAACCTCTGCTCTCTGTAACAGTACTTCTGCACCTCAGTCTGATACCTCTGCTCTCACGATTCTTCTGCACCCCATTCTCCAAATACTGCTCTCTGTAACAGTCCACCTGCACCTCAGTCTCCAACATGTGCTCTCTGTAAGTTCCTTCAGCAAACCAGTCTCCAAACTCTGCTCTCTGTAACAGGTTTTCTGCACCCCAGTCTCCAACTTTCCTCTCTGTAACAGGCCTTCTGCACTGCAGTCTGGAAACTCTGCTCTCTATAGCAGGCCTTCTGCACACCACTCTCCATCCTCTGCTCTCTGCAATGATCCTACTGCACTCCAGTCTCCAACCTCTGATCACTGCAACAGTCCTTCTGCACCTCAGTTTCCAAATTGTGCTCTTTGTAAGATCTTTCTGCACCCCTGTCTCCAAACTCTGCTCTCTGTAACAGGACTTCCGCACCTCAGTCTCCAACCTCTGCTCTCTGCAACAGTCCTTCTGCACCCCAGTCTCCAAACTCTGCTTTCTACAACAGTGCTTCTGGACCCCAGTTACCAACATCTGCTCTCTGCAACAGTCCTTCTGCACTCCAGGGCTCTAACATCTGCTCTCTGCAAAAGTCATTCTGCACCTAAGTCTGAAAACTCTGCTCTGTGCAACGACCCTTCTGCACCCCATTTTTTACCTCTGCTCTCTGTAACAGTCCTTCTGCACCTCAGTCTTCCAACTCTGCCCTCTGTTTGATCCTTCTGCAACCAAGTCTATAAACTCTGCACTCTGAAACAGTCCTTCTGCACAACAGTCTCCAACTTCTGCTCTCTGTAACAGGACTTCTACAACCCAGTCTCCAACCTCTGCTCTCTGCAACAGTCCTTCTGCACCCCAGTCTCCAACCTCTGCTTTCTACAACAGTCCTTCTGGACCACAGTTACCAACATCTGCTCTCTGCAACAGTCCTTCTGCACTCCAGGCTCTAACATCTGCTCTCTGCAAAAGTCATTCTGCACCTAAGTCTGAAAACTCTGCTCTGTGCAACGACCCTTCTGCACCCCATTTTTTTACCTCTGCTCTCTGTAACAGTCCTTCTGCACCTCAGTCTTCCAACTCTGCCCTCTGTTTGATCCTTCTGCAACCAAGTCTATAAACTCTGCACTCTGAAACAGTCCTTCTGCACAAACAGTCTCCAACTTCTGCTCTCTGTAACAGGACTTCTACAACCCAGTCTCCAACCTCTGCTTGGTGTAACAGGCCTCCTGCACCCCAGTCTCCAACCTCTTCTCCCTGCAACGATTCCGTCTCCACCCCAGTCTCCAACATCTGCTCTCTGCAACAGTCCTTTTGCACCCAAGTATTCAAACTCTGCTCTCTGTAAGATCCATCTGAACCCCAGACTTTAACCTCTGCTCTCTGTAACAGTCCTTCTGCACCCCAGTGTTCAAACTCTGCTCTCTGTAACAAACAGTCCTTCTGCACCCCAGTCTCCAAACTCTGCTCTCTGAAACAGCACTTCTGCACCTCATTCTTTAACCTATTCTCTCTGCAACAGTCTTTGTGCTCCCCAGTCTCCGAGATCTGCTCTCTGTAATAGTACTTCTGTACCATAGTGTCCAAACTCTGCTCTCTGTTTCGGTTCTTCTACACCACTGTCTCCAAACTTTGCTTTCTGTATCAGCCTGTCTGAACCCCAGTCTCCAACATTTGTTCTCTGTATTCATCCGTCTGCACCTCAGTCTCCAACTTGTGCTCTCTGTAACAGTCCTTCTGCAATCCAGCCTCCAACCTCTGCTCTCCGTAACAGTCCTAAATCGCGGTCTCCAAACTCTGCTCTCTTTAACGGTCCTTCTGCACGCCAATTTTCAACCTCTGCTTCCTGTAACAGTCATTCTACACCTCAGACTGAAACCTCTGCTCTCTGCATGATCCTACTGCACCCTAGTCTCCAAACACTGCTCTCTGTAACAGTACACCTGCACATCAGTCTCTAACCTCTGCTCTCTGGAAGATCCTTCAGCAACCCAGTCTCCAAAATCTGATCTCTATAACAGTCCTTCTGCACCCCAGTCTCAAACCTCTCCTCTCTGTAGCAGGACTTCTGCACCCCAGTCTCCAAACTCTGCTCTCTGCAACGATCCTTCTGCATCCCAATCTCTAATTTCTGCTCTCTGGAATGATCCTACAGCACCCCAGTCTCCAACCTATGATCTCTGCAACAGTCCTTCTGCACCTCAGTCTCCAACTTCTGCTCTCTGTAAGATCCTTCTGCATCCCTGTCTCCAAGATCTGCTATTTGCAACGATCCTTCTGCAACCCCAATCTCCAACCTCTGTTCTATGTAACAGGACTTCTGCACCTCAGTCTCCAACCTCTGCTCTCTGCAACAGTCTTTATGCACCCCAGTCTCTAAATTCTGCTCTCTGTAACAGTCCTTCTGTACTGCATTCTCCAACCTCTACTCTCTGTAACGTTCTTTCTGCACCCGATACTAGAGTCTCTGTTTTCTGTATCAGTCCTTGTGCACCCCAGGCTCTAACTTAAGCTCAAAGTGTCCTTCTGCACCTTAGTCTCCAACCTCTGCTCTCTGCAACAGTCCTTCTGCAACCCAGTCTGCAACCTCTGCTCTCTTCAACAATCCTTCTGCACTTCAGTCTCCAACCTCTGCTCTCTGCAACAGTCCTTCTGCACCCCAGTCTCCAAACTCTGCTCTCTGTAACAATCCTTCTGCACCTCAGTCTGCAAACTCTGCTCTCTGAAACGGTCCTTCTTAACCTCAGTCTCCAACCTATACACTCTGTAACAGTACTTCTTCACTTCAGTCTCCATCCTCTGCTCTCTGTAAGATCTTTCTGCACTTCAGTTTCCAAACTCTGCTCTTTCTAACATTCCTTCTCTTCCCTAGTCGCCAACTCGGCTTTCTGCAAGGGTCCTGCGGCAACACAGTCTCCAAAATCTGTCCTCTGCACCGATCCTTCTGCTTTCCAGACTCCAATATCTGCTCTCTGTAACAGTCCTTCTGTACCGCATTGACCAAACTCTGCTCTATGTAACGGTCCTTCTGCATCACAGTCTCCAACCTCTGCTTTCTGTATCAATCCTTGTGAACCCCAGTCTATAACCTCTGCTCTCTGTGTCTATCCTTCTTCACCTCAGTCTCCAACCTGTGCTTTCTGTAACAGTCCTTCTGAACCCAAGTATCCCACCTCTGCTCTCTGTAACAGTCCTTCTATACTGTAGTCTCCAACCTCTGCTCCCTGTAACGGTCCTTCTGCACCCCAATTTACAAACTCTGCTTTCTGTAACAGTCCTTCTGCACATCAGTCTGAAACTTCTGCTCTCCACGATCCTCCTGCACGCCAGTCTCCAACCCTGCTCTCTGTAACAGTCCACCAGCACCTTAGTCTCCAACCTCTACTATCTATAAGATCCTTCAGCAACCCAGTCGTCAAAATCTGCTCTCTTTACCAGTCCTTCTTCACCGCTCTCTCTAACCTCTGCTCTCTGTAACAGTCCTTCTGCACCCCAGTCTCCAAACTCTGCTTTCCACAACAGTTCTTCTGCACCCCAGTCTCCAAACTCTGCTCTCTGCAACAGTTCTTCGGCACCCTAGTTATCAACATCAGCTCTCTTTTACAGTCTTCTCCACCCCAGTCTCCAAACTCTGCTCTCTGTAATAGTCCTCCTGTACTGCAGAATCCATCTTCTGCTCTCTGTAATGGTCTTTCTGCACCCCAGACTCCAATCTCTCCTTTCTGTATGAGTCCTTCTGCACCCCAGTCTCCAAAGTCTGCTATCTGCAACAGTCCTTCTGCACCCCAGTCTCCAACCTTTGCTCTCTGTAACAATCCTTCTGCACCTCAGTCTCCAAACTCTGTAGTCTGCAACGTTACTTATGCACCTCAGTCTCCAACATGTATTCTCAGTAACAGTCTTTCGGCACCTGATTCTTTAACCTCTGCTCTCTGTAGGATCCTTCTCCAACCCAGTCTCCAAACTCTGCTCTCTGTAACAGTCCTTCTGCACACCAGTCTCAAACCTCTGCTCTCTGCACAGATCCTTCTTCACCCCAGTCTCCAACCTCTGCTCTCTGCAACAGTCCTTCTGCACACCAGTCTCCAACATCTGCTCTCTTCAACAGTCCTTCAGCAACTCAGTCTAAAAACTCTTCTCTCTGCAACGATCTTTCTGCACCTCAGTCTACTACCTCTGCTCTCTGTAAGACCCTTCTGCAACCCAGTCTCCAAACTCTGCTCTCTGTAACAGTCCTTCTGCAGAATAGTTTCCAACCTCTGCTCTCTGTAACAGGAATTTTACAACCCAGTCTCTAACCTCTGCTCTCTGTAACAGGCCTTCAGAACCCCAGTCTCCAACCTCTTTTCTCTGCAATGATTTTTCTCCACCCCAGTCTCTAACCTCTGCTCTCAGCAACAGTCCTGCACCCTAGTCACCAAACTCTTCTCTCTGTAAGATCCTTATGAACTCCAGTCTTCAACCTCTTCTCTCTGCAAAGATTCTTGTCCATCACAGTCTTCAACATCTGCTCTCTGCAACAGTCCTTTTGCACTCCAGTCTCTAAACTCTGCTCTCTGTAAGATCCATCTGAACCCCAGTCTCCAACCTCTGCTCTCTGTAACAGTCCTTCTGCACACCAGTCTTCAAACTCTGCTCTCTGTAACTGTTTTTCTGCACCTCAGTCTCCAAACTCTGCTCTCTGTAACAGTCCATCTGAACCTCAGTCACTAAAATCTGCTCTCTGCAATGATCCATCTAGACCCCAGTCTCCAACTTCTGCATTTTGCAACAGTCCTTCTGCACCACAGTCTCCAACCTCTGCTCTTTATAAGATCTTTCTGCACTCCAGTTTCTATACTCTGCTCTCTGTAAAATTCCTTGTCCACCACAGTCTCCAAATTCTGTCCTCTGCAACAGTCTTGCTGCTTCCCAGTATCCGAGATCTGCTCCCTGTAACAGTCCTTCTATATCGTAGTCTCCAACCTCTGCTCTCTGTAACGGTCCTTCTGCACCCCAATTTGCAACCTCTGGTTTCTGTAACAGTCCTTCTGCACCTCAGTCTGAAACCTCTGCTCTCTACCATTCCTCTGCAAGCCAGTCTCCAACCCTGCTCTCTGTAACAGTCCACCAGCACCTTAGTCTCCAACCTCTGCTATCTGTAAGATCCTTCAGCAACCCAGTCTTCAGAATCTGCTCTCTTTACCAGTCCTTCTGCACCGCTCTCTCCAACCTCTGCTCTCTGTAACAGTCCTTCTGCACCCCAGTCTCCAACCTCTGCTCTCCGCAACAGTTCTTCTGCACCCCAGTCTCCAAACTCTGCTCTCTGCAACAGTCCTTCGGCACCCTAGTTATCAACATCAGCTCTCTTTTACAGTCCTTCTCCACGCCAGTCTCCAAACTCTGCTCTCTGTAACAGTCCTCCTGTACTGCAGAATCCATCCTCTGCTCACTGTAATGGTCTTCCTGCACCCCAGACTCTAATCTCTGCTTTCTGTATCAGTCCTTCTGCACCCCAGTCTCCAAAGTCTGCTATCTGCAACAGTCCTTCTGCACCCCAGTCTCCAACCTTTGCTCTCTGTAACAATCCTTCTGCACCTCAGTCTCCAAATTCTGTACTCTGCAACGTTACTTTTGCACCTCAATCTCCAACATGAATTCTCTGTAACAGTCTTTCTACACCTGATTCTTTAACCTCTGCTCTCTGCACCGATCCTTCTTCACCCCAGTCTCCAACATCTGCTCTCTGCAACAGTCCTTCTGCACACCAGTCTCAAACATCTGCTCTCTTCAACAGTCCTTCAGTAACTCAGTCTAAAAACGCTTCTCTCTGTGACGATCTTTCTGCACCTCAGTCTACTATCTCTGCTCTCTGTAAGATCCTTCTGCAACCCAGTCTTCAAACTCTGCTCTCTGTAACACTAATTATACACCTCAGTCTCCAACCTGTGCTTTCTGTAACATTCCTTCTGCACCCCAGTCTCCAACCTCTGCTCTATGCATTGGTATCTCTGCACCCCAGTCTCCAACCTTGTTCTCTACAACAGTACTTCTGTACTGCAGTCTCCAACCTTTGTTCTCTGTAAGGGTCCTTTTGCAACCCAGTCTGCCACCTCTACTTTCTATATCAGTCCTTCTGCACCACAGTCTTCAAACTCTGCTCTCTGTAACCATCATTCTGCACCTCACTCTGCAACCTCTTCTCTCTGAAACAGTCCTTTTGCAACCAGTCTTCAAACTCTGGTCTCTTCAAGAGTCCTTCTGCACCCAGTCTCCATCCTCTGCTCTCTGCAACAGTCTTTCTCCACCCCAGTCTCCAAACTCTGCTCTCTTTAACAGTCCTTCTTTACTGCAATCTCCAACCTCTGCTCTCAGTATGGGTCCCTCTGCACCCCATTCTCCTAACTCTGCTTTCTGTATCATTCCTTCTGCACCACAGTTTCTAACCTGTGCTCTCTGTAACAGTCTTTCTGCACCTCAGACTCCATCCTCTGCTCTCTGCGCCCCATTCTTTAAGCTCTTATCTCTGCCACAGTCCTTCTGCAGCTCAGTGTCAAAACTCTGCTCTCTGTAAGATCCTTCTGAAACCCAGTCTCCAACCTCTACTTTCTGCAATGGTCCTACTGTAAACCAGTCTCCAACCTCTGTTCTCTACAACAGTCATACTGCACCCCAGTCTCCAACGTCTGCTCTCTGTAAGAGTCTTTCAGTCTCCAACCTCTGTTCTCTGTAAGGGTCCTTCTGCACCCCAGTCTTTTTTTTTGTTGGTCGTTCAAAACATTACACAGTTCTTAATACATCATCTTTCACAGTTTGATTCAAGTGGGTTATGAACTCCCAACTTTACCCCGTATACAAATTGCTGTATCACATCCGTTACCCTTCCATTGATTGACATATTGCTTTTCTAGTGTCTGATGTATTCTGCTGTCAGTCCTATTCTCTACTATCCCCCCTCCACTCCCCCCTCCCCTTTTCTCTCTCTACCCCTTCTACTGTAAATCATTTCTTACATTTGTATTATCTTGTCTTACCCCTCCTTTCCTCTTATATATCATTCTCACTCCCTTTCCCTCCTACCTCTCATCCCTGTTTAATGTAAATCTTCTTCTCAAGCTCTTCATCCTTACCCTGTCCTTGTTTACTCCCCTTATATCAAAGGGGTAACTTGGTATTTGTTTTTTAACGATTGACTAGCTTCACTTAGCATAATCTGCTCTAATGCCATCCATTTCCCTCCAAATTCTGTGATTTTGTCGTTCCTTAATGCAGAGTAATACTCCATTGTGTATAAATGCCACATTTTTTTATCCATTCATCTATTGAAGGGCATCTAGGTTGGTTCCACAATCTTGCTATCGTGAATTGTGCTGCTATGAACATCGATGCAGCAGTGTCCCTGTAGCATGCTCTTTTTAAGTCTTTAGGGAATAGACCGAGAAGTGTAATAGCTGGGTCAAATGGTGGTTCCATTCCCAGATTTCCAAGAAATCTCCATACTGCTTTCCCAATTGGCTGCACCAATTTGCATTCCCACCAGCAATGAACAAGAGTGCCCTTTTCTCCGCATCCTCTCCAGCACTTATTGTTGTTTGACTTCCTAATGGCTGCCAATCTTACTGGAGTGAGATGGTATCTTAGGGTAGTTTTGATTTGAATTTCTCTGACTGCTAGCGATGGTGAGCATTTCTTCATGTACTTATTGATTGATTGTATGTCCTCCTCTGAGAAGTGCCTATTCAGGTCCCTGGCCCATTTATTGATTGGGTTATTTGTTATCTTATTGTCTAATTTTTTGAGTTCTTTGTATATTCTGGTTATTAGGGCTCTATCTGAAGTGTGTTGATTAAAGATTTGTTCCCAGGATGTAGGCCCCCTATTTATCTCTCTTATTGTTTCTTTTGCTGAGAAAAAAACTTTTTAGTTTGAGTAAGTCCCATTTGTTGATTCTAGTTGTTAACTCTTGCACTATGGGTGTCCTATTGAGGAATTTGGGGCCCGATCCCACAGTATGTACATCGTAGCCAACTTTTTCTTCTATCAGATGCCGTGTCTCTGATTTAATATCAAGCTCCTTGATCCATTTTGAGTTAACTTTTGTGCATGGCGAGAGATAGGGATTCAGATTCATTTTGATGCAAATGGATTTCCAGTTTTCCCAGCACCATTTGTTGAAGATGCTATCCTTCCTCCATTGCATGCTTTTAGCCCCTTTATCAAATATAAGGTAGTTGTAGTTTTGTGGATTGGTTACTGTATCCTCTATTCTGTACCATTGGTCCACCCGCCTGTTTTGATACCAGTACCATGCTGTTTTTGTTACTATTGCTCTGTAGTATAGTTTGAAGTCTGGTATCGCTATACCACCTGATTCACACTTCCTGCTTAGCATTGTTTTTACTATTCTGGGTCTTTTGTTATTCCATTTGAATTTCATGATTCTTTTATCTATTTCTACAAGAAATGCCATTGGGATTTTGATTGGTATTGCATTGAACTTATAGAGAACTTTTGGTAATATCGCCATTTTGATGATGTTAGTTCTGCCTATCCATGAGCAGGGTATATTTCTCCATCTTCTAAGGTCTTCTTCTATGTCTTTCTTTAGTGTTCTGTAATTTTCATTATATAAATCTTTCACCTCTCTTGTTAGGTTGATTCCCAAGTATTTTATTTTTTGGGGGCATATTGTGAATGGAGTAGTTGTCCTCATTTCCGTTTCAGAGGATTTGTCACTGATATACAGGAACGCCTTTGTTTTATGTGTGTTGATCTTATATCCTGCCACTTTGCTGAATTCATTTATTAGCTCTAGTAGCTTCTTTGTAAATTCTTTTGGGTCTGCTAGGTATAGGATCATATCATCTGCAAATAGTGATAATTTAAGTTCTTCTTTTCCTATGTTTATGCCTTTAATTTCTTTCCTCTGTCTAATTGCTCTGGCCAGTGTTTCAAGGACTATGTTGAACAGAAGTGGTGAGAGTGGGCATCCCTGTCTTGTACCAGATCTTAGAGGGAATGCCTTCAATTTTTCTCCATTCAGAATGATGCTGTCCTGTTGCTTATCATAGATTGCTTTTTCAATGTTGAGGTATGTTCCGGTTATCCCTAATTTTTCTAGAGTTTTGAACATAAAGGGATGCTGAACATTGTCGAATGCTTTTTCTGCATCTATCGAAATGATCATATGGTTCTTATTTTTAAGTCTATTGATGTGGTGAATAACATTTATTGATTTCCGTATATTGAGCCAGCCTTGCATCCCAGGGATGAATCCTACTTGATCATGGTGTATAATTTTTTTGATATGTATTTAAATCCGATTCGCCAGAATTTTGTTGAGGATTTTTGCTTCAAGGTTCATTAGAGATATTGGTCTGTAGTTTTCTTTCTTTGAACTGTCTTTGTCTGGTTTCGGAATCAGGGTGATGTTGGCCTCGTAGAATGAATTTGGAAGTTCTACCTCTTTTTCTATTTCCTGAAGTAGCTTGAAAAGTATTGATGTTAGTTCCTCTTTAGAGGTTTTGTAAAACTCTGCTGTATACCCATCCGGTCCTGGGCTTTTCTTAGTTGGTAATCTTTTGATGGTTTCTTCTATTTCCTCTATTGTTATTGGTCTGTTTAGGTTGTCTATATCCTCCTGACTCAATCTGGGCAGATAAAAGACTTAAGGAATTTATCTATGCCTTCACTATCTTCTATTTTATTGGAGTATAAGGATTCAAAATAATTTCTGATTATCTTCTGTATTTCTGAAGTGTCTGTTGTGATATTGCCTTTTTCATCCCGTATGTTAGTAATTTGAGTTCTCTCTCTTTTTCTCTTCATTAGCCTGGCTAAGGGCCTGTCGATTTTATTTATTTTTTCAAAGAACCAACTTTTGGTTTTGTCAATTTTTTCAATTGTTTCTTTTGTTTCAATTTCATTAATTTCAGCTCTGATTTTAATTATTTCTTGCCTTCTACTTCTTTTGCTGTTGTTTTGCTCTTCTTTTTCTAGGATTTTGAGATGAAGTAAGAGATCATTTACTTGTTGGTTTTTTCTTTTTTTGAGGAATGAATTCCAAGCGATGAATTTTCCTCTTAGAACTGCTTTCAATGTGTCCCATAGATTCCGATATGTTGTGTCTGTGTTTTCATTTAACTCTAGGAAGTTTTTAATTTCCTCCTTGATGCCTTCTAAAACCCATTGATCATTCAGCATCCTATTGTTCATTCAACAAGTGATGCTTGATGATTCCTTCCTTCTTTTTTCATTGATTTTCAGTTTTATTCAATTATTATCAGATAAGATGCATGGTATTATCTGTAACCCTTTATATTGTCTAAGAGTTGCCCTGTGACATAATATGTGGTCTATTTTTGAGAAGGTTCCATATGCTGCTGAGAAAAAGGTATAACTACTTGATGTTGGGTGGTATAGTCTATATATGTCAATTAAGTCTAGGTTGTTTATTGTGTTATTGAGTTCTATATTTTCCTTATTTAACTTTTGTTTGTAAGATCTGTCCAGTGGTGAGAGAGGTGTGTTGAAGTCTCCCATGATTATTGTATGGTGATCTATTAGACTCTTGAACTTGAGAAGAGTTTGCTTGATGAACACAGCTGCACCATTATTTGGGGCATATATATTTATGATTGTTATGTCTTGTTGGTGTATGGTTCCCTTGAGCAGTATGAAGTGTCCTTCTTTATCCCTTTTGATTAACTTTGGCTTGAAATCTATTTTATTAGATATGAGTATGGACACTTTTGCTTGTTTCCGCAGTCCATATGAGTGGTATGAGTTTTCCCAACCTTTCACCTTCAGTCTATGAATATGTTTTCCTATCAGATGCGTCTCCTGTAGGCAGCATATTGTTGGGTCTTGTTTTGTGATCCATTCTACTAGCCTGTGTCTCTTAATTGGTGAGTTTAAGCCATTAACATTTAGGGTTATTATTGAGATCTGGTTTGTTCTTCTAGCCATATATGTTTATTGATGTTACTAAACCTGATTTGTTATTCTCTTTGACTACTTTCCCCCCTTTACTGTCCTACCTCCCATTGTTGGTTTTCAATGTTATTGTCCATTTCCTCTTCCTGTAATGTTTTGCAAAGGATTTTTTGAAGAGATGGTTTTCTAGCTGCGAATTCTTTTAACTTTTGTTTATCGTGGAAGGTTTTAATTTCATCTTCTATCCTGAAGCTTAATTTTGCCGGATACACGATTCTTGGTTGGAACCCATTTTCTTGCAGTGTTTGAAATATGTTTTTCCAGGATCTTCTAGCTTTCTCTGTGTTGAGAGATCAGCTGTTATCCTGATTGGTTTGCCCCTAAATGTAATCTGCTTTCTTTCTCTTGCAGCTTTTAAAATTCTCTCCTTATTCTGTATGTTGGACATCTTCATTATAATGTGTCTAGGTGTGGATCTCTTATGATTTTGCACATTCGGCGTCCTGTAGGCTTCTAGGATTTGGGATTCTGTCTCATTCTTCAAGTCTGTGAAGTTTTCTCGTATTATTTCACTGAATATACTGTTTATTCCTTTGGTATGGAGCTCTGTGCCTTCTTGTATCCCAAAGACTCCTAAATTTGGTCTTTTGATATTGTCCCATAATTCTTGGATGTTCTGCTCATGGTTTCTTAGCAGACTTGTTGAGCTGTCTATGTTCTTTTCCAGTTGAAATACTTTGTCTTCATTGTCTGATGTTCTCTCTTCTAAGTGATCCACTTTGCTGGTAGTATTCTCAATTGAGTTTTTAAGTCGGTTTATTGTTTCCTGCATTTCTAGGATTTTTATTTTTTTGTTTTTTACTACCTCTATCTCTCTGTGAAATTGATCTTTTACTTCCTGGATTTGTTTGTCAATGTGATCTATCATTGTCTGATTTTGCTGTCTCATGTCTTCCTTGAGACTCCAGATCATCTGAAGCATATATATCCTGAACTGTTTATCTGACATTCCATCTGTTGCAGCTATTACCTCTTCTAAAGTTGAGTTGATTTGCATTGCTTGTGGTCCTTTCTTTCCTTGTCTTTTCATGCTGCTCACGTTTCTTTCTGCTTGGTGAAACTGTTGTGATTATGAGTTTTTCCCCCTAATTATTTATATTGCTCTTGTATAGTTGAAAAATTTTCCTTGCAGGGCGGGTAGTGGCTGTGCTCCTTCTCTAGTTGAGGTGATCTCAATACCGCGCTGGCAGGCCGCTAGGCCTGCTCTGCCGGTTGTTCGCAGGTCTGCCCACCCTGCCGGAGCGGGTGGCGGCTCTGCTCTGCCCCCTCCAATTGTGGCGATATGACTATCACTCCCTCGGGTCATTGGGCCTGATCCGGATGCGGGTGGCTGCTCTGCTCTGCCCCCCTACTCCAAAACGAGTGGCATATCTACCATGCTGGCAGGCCTCTAGGCCTGTTCTGTTGGTGGGTCTCAGGTCTGCCTGACTCTGGCAGTAAGGGGAGTTGGGTGTCGAGAGTCCTTTGGTCTTTGCGGTCACGCCCACAGAGAGATTTTGAAGTTTCCCGGTTGTTCGCCAGGTGTGCGGGGCTATTAGCAGAGCCCGGAGGGCATGGCCATGTACGGGGCCATGCGGGGACCCTTCTAGCTGAGTCAGGCCACCGGGAGCCACGTGAAGAGCGGGGTAGCTGTGTCTGCGTGGGTAAGATCCGAGTGGGTGGTTTGGCTGTTGGCCGAGCGAGAGCAGGGCCTCCCGGGAGAGCCGATATGGGGGAGGCCTCTGCCGGTTTGGGCTGCCACTCCGCTCTGGGCCACCGCCGCTTTCAGAAGTGGCTGGTGGTTGTGGGATTGGACCTCTGCGCCCGCCGGAGGGGCCACCTGTAGAGCCGGGAAGCTGCACCCGCGTGGTTAGGGACCGGGTGGGTGATGGGGCTTCTCCCAGAGCGAGCACTAGGCCTCCCAGGGAAGCCTGGATGGCAGTGGCCGAATTCCGGTTTGGGCGGGGCGGGCCAAGTCGCTCCGGGTGTCCGCCGCTTGCAAAAACGGCTGCTGTTTACAGAAGATGATTTCTGCACCCGCTTCGGGGCCACCTGTCTAGCCGGGTGGCTGTGCCCGCGTAGTTAGGGACCGGGTGGGTGATGCAGCTGCTCCCAGAGCGAGCCCTAGGCCTCCCAGGGGGAGCCCGGATGGCAGAGGCGGAATTCCGGTTTGGGCAGGGCGGGCCAAGCCGCTCCGGGTGTCCACCGCTTTCAAAAACGGCTGCTGTTTACAGAAGATGATTTCTGCACCCGCCGCGGTGCCACCTGTCTAGCCAGGTAGCTGTGGCCGAGTAGTTACGGACCGGGCGGGTGATGCGGCTCCTCCCAGAGCGAGAGCTAAAACTTCAGGTGGGGCCGCTTGCAGGAGCGGCTGATGTCTGTGGGACTAGATTTCAGTGCCCGCGTGGCCGTCCAAGATCTACTTCTCTGGGACAAACTGTCACTTCCAATAAACCTACCAGTTCACGGCAGCTCTCTTCTTCAGGGAATTATGGTAGAAGTTCCTCCGTAGGTAGGCTGCGGCTGTTCCAATGGGTCTTTCTTATCCGGTTAAAGTGGAGACGTTAGAATCGCTGCTTCCTCGCCAGCCGCCATGTTGGATCACCTCGCCCATAAACCTGCAATCTCTGCTCTCTGTAACAGGCCTTCTGCACCCCAGTCTCCAACCTCTGCTCTCGGTAACAAGCCTGCTGCTCCTCAGTCTCCAACCTCTACTCTCTGCAAGGATCCTTCTGCACCCCAATCTCTAAACTCTGCTCTCTGCAACAGTCCTTCTTCACTCCAGTCCCAACCTCTGATTTCTGAAAGATCCTTCTGCACCCTAGTCTCCGAACTCTAATCTCTCTAACAATCTTTCTGCACCACAGTCTCCAACTTCTGCTCTCAGCAATGGTCCTTATGCACCCCAGTCGCAAATTTCTGTTCTCTGCAACAGTCTTTCTGCACCCCAGTCTTAAACCTCTGCTTTCGGTATCAGTACTTCTGCACTGAAGTCTCCAAACACTGCTCTTTCCAACGATCCTTCTGCACCTAAGTCTCAAACCTCTGCTCTCTCTAACAGTCCTTCTGTACCTCATTCTTTAACCTCTTCTCTCTATAAGATTCTTTTGCAACCCAGTCTTCGAACTCTGATCTCTGTAACTGTCCTTCTTCACCCCAGTCTCCAAACTCTGCTGTATGTAACAGGCCTTTTGCGACCAGTCTCCAAACTCTTCTCTCTTCAATTATCATTCTCCATCCCAGTCTTCAATCTCTGCTCTCAGCAACAGAACTTTTGCACGCCAGTCTCCAACCTATGCTCCCTGTAAGATCCTTCTGCACACCTGTCTCCAAACTCTGCTCTCTGTAACATTCCTCTGAACACCAGTCTCCAACTTCTGCTCTCTGTAAGGGTCCTTCTGCACCTCAGTCTCCAACTTCTGCTCTCTGCAACACTCCTTCTGCACCCCAGTCTCCTAACTTTGCTCTCTGTAACAGTTTTTCTGCACCTCAGTCTTTAACCTGTGCTCTCTGTAAAAGTTTTTCTGCACCCCAGTCTTCAACCTGTGCTCTCAGTAAAAGTCTTTTGCACCACAGTCTCAAACATCTGCTCTCTCTATCAATCTTTCTGAACCCCAGTCTCCAAACTCTGCTCTCTGCAATGATCCTTCTGCACCCCAGTCTCAAAGTCTGCTCTCTGTTACAGTCCTTCTGCACCCCAGTCTTCAAACTCTTCTTTCTGTAACAGTCTTCTGCATCTCAGTCTCCATCCTCTGCTCTATGCAACAGTTCTTCTTCACCCAAGTCTCCAACGTCTGCTCTCTGAAAATGTCCTTCTAAACCCTAGTCTCCAAACTCTGCTCTCTGTAACAGTCCTTCTACACCCCATTCTCCATACTCTGCTTGCCCCCAAAATACTTCTACACCCCAGTCTCCATCCTCTGCTCTCCGCAGCTTTTCTTTTGCAACCCAGTCTCCAGCATCTGCTCTCTGCAACAGTCCTTCTCCACCTTAGTCTCCAAACTCTGCTCTCTGTAACAGTCCTTCTGGACCCCAATCTCCAACCTCTACTCTCTGCAACAGTCCTTCTACACCCCAGTCTCCACCCTCTGCTCTCAGCAAAAGTTTTTCTGCACCCCAGTCTTCAACCTCTTCTCTCTGTAACTATCCTTTTTCACCCCAGTCTCCAACCTCCGCTCTTTGCAAGAGTCTTTCTCAGCTCAGTCTCCAACCTCTACTCTCTGTAACAGTGCTTCTGCACCTCAGTCTCCAAACTCTGCTCTTTGTAAGATCTTTCTGAACCCCAGTATTCAACATCTGCTCGCTGCTACAGTCCTTGTGCAATCCAGTCTCCAACGTATGCTCTCTGCAACAGTTCTTCTGTACCTCAGTCTGAAAAATCTGCTCTCTGCAACAATTCCTCTGTACCCAAGTCTCCAAACTCTGCTCTCTGTAACAGTCATTCTGTACCTCTGTCTCCTACCTCTGCTCTCTGTAAGACCATGCTGAAACCCAGTCTTCAAACTCTGCTTTCTGTAACAGTCCTTCTGCACCCCAGTCTCCAACCTCTGCTCTCTCAAACAGGCCTTCTGCACCCCAGTCTCCAAGCTGTACTCTCTGCAACGATCCTTCTGCCCCCCAGTCTCCAACATCTGCTTTCTTTGTCAGTCATTCTGCACCCCAGATTCCAACCTCTGCTCTCTGTAATAGTCCTTCTAAACCTCAGTCTCCAACCACTGCTTTCAGCAACAGTCCTTCTAAACCCCAGTCTCCTACCTCTGCTCTCTGCAACATTCCTTTGCACCCCAGTACCAAACCTATGCTCTCTGTAATAGTGTGTCTGCACCCCAGTCTCCAACCTCTGCTCTCTGTAATGATCCTTCTGCACCCCAGTCTCAAACATCCGCTCTCTGTAACAGTCCTTCTGCACCGCAGTCTCCAAACTTTTTCTCTGTAAGATTGTACTGAAACCCAGTCTCCAACGTCTGCAATCTGTAACTTTCCTTCTGCACCCCAGTCTTTAAACTCTGCTCCATGCAACACTCTTTCTTCTCCTCAGTCTCCAAACTCTGCTTTCTGCAACAGTCCTTCTGAACCCAAGTCTCCAACATCTGCTCTCCTCAACATTCTTTCTGCACCCCTGTCTCCAAACTGTGCTCTGTAAAAGCCTTTCTGCACCCCAGTCTCCAAACTCTGCTCTCGGTAACGATCCGTCTGCACCCCAGTCTCAAACCTCTGCTCTCTGCAACATTTCTTGTGAACCTCAGTCTCCAACATCTGCTTTGTTCAACAGTTTTTTCTGTACCTCAGTCTGAAAACTCCCCTCTCTGTAATCCTCCGTCTGAAACCCAGTCTCCAACCTATGTTCTCTGCAACAGTCCTTCTGTACCTCAATCTCCAATCTCTGCTCTATGCAACAGTCCTTCTGATCACAAGTCTCTAACATCTTCTCTCTTAAACAGTCCTTCTATACCCCAGTCTCCATACTCTGATCGCCCCAATGATCCTTCTGCACCCCAGTCTCCAAACTCTGTTCTCTACATCAGTTCTTCTGCACACCAGTCTCCAACCTCTGCTCTCTGAAACAGTCCTTCTCTACTACAGTCTCCAACCTCTGTTCTCTGAAAGGGTCCTTATGCACCCCAGTATCCAACTTCTGCTTTCTGTATCAGTCGTTTTGAATCACAGTCACCAAATTCTGCCCTCTTAAACCATCCTTCTGCAACTCAGTCTGCAAACTCTGCTCTCTGCAACAGTCCTTGTGCACCCCAGTCTCCATCCTCTGCTCTCTGCAATAGTCCATTTGTACTCCAGTCTCCAACATCTGCTCTCTGCAACACTCATTATCCACCCCAGTCTCCAAACTTTGCTCTCTGTAACAGTCTTTCTGTATTGCATTCTACAACCTCTGCTCTCTGTAATGGACTTTTTTACCCGAGTCTCCAACATCTGCTTTCTGTGTCAGTCCGTCCGAACCCCAGTCTCCTACCTCTGCTCTGTTTAACTGCCCTTCTGCATTTTAGTCTCAAACCTCTGCTCTCTGCTAGAGTCCTTCTGGACCCCAATCTCTAAACTCTACTCTCTGCAACAGTCCTTCTACATCCCAGTCTAAAACCTCTACTCTCTGCAACAGTCCTACTGCACCCCAGTCTCCAACATCTGCTCTCTGTAACAATCCTTCTGCACCACAGTCTCCAACCTATACTCTCTGCAGTAGATTCTAGTTGTCCTTCTGTACCAGAGTCTCCAACCCCTGTTCTCTGTAAGGGTCCTTATGCACCCCAGTATCCAACCTGTGCTTTCTGTATCCGTCGTTTGAACCACAGTCTCCAAACTCTGCCGTCTGTAACCGTCTTTCTGCAACTCAGTCTGCAACCTCTGCTCTCTGCAACAGTCCTCCTGCACCCCAGTCTCCATTCTCTGTTCTCCCCAACAGTCCTTTTGCACCCCAGTCTCCAACATCTGCTCTCTGCAACAGTCATTCTGCACCCCAGTCTCCAAACTTTGCTCTCTGTAACAGTCCTTCTGTACTGCATTATCCAACCTCTGCTCTCTGTAAGGGTACTTCTGCACCCCAATTTCCAACCTCTGCTTTCTGTGTCAGTCCTTCTGCACCTTAGTGTCCAACCTCTGCTCTCTGCTATTGTCTTTCTGAACCCCAATCTCCAAACTCTACTCTGTGCAACAGTCTAAAACACCTGCTCTCTGTAACAGTGCATCTGTACTGCATTCTCCAAACTCTGCTCTCGGTAAGGGTACTTCTGCACCCAAGTCTTCAACCTCTGCTTTCTGTATCAGTCCTTCTGCAGCCCAGTCTCCAAACTGTGCTCTGTGTAACTGTACTTCTGCACCTTAGTCTCCAACCTCTGCTCCCTGCTACACTCCTTTTGGACCCCAATTTTCAAACTCTACACTCTGCAACAGTCCTTCTACATCGCAGTCCAAAACCTCTGCTCTCTGCAACAGTCTTTCTTCACGCAAATCTCCAACCTGAACTCTCAGCAACAGTCCTTCTGAACCTCAGTCTCCAAACTCTGCTCTCTGCAACATTCCTTCTTCACCCCAGTATAAAACCATTGTTCTCTGTAAAAGTACGTCTGCACCCCAGTCTCCAACATCTGCTCTCTGTAAGGATTTTTCTGCATCTCAGGCTCGAACCTCCCCTCTCTGTAACAGTCCTTCTGCACCTCAGTTTACAAACTCTTTTCTCTGTAAAAACCATCTGAAACCCAGTCTCCAACGTCTTCTCTCTGTAACAGTCCTTCTGCACCCCAGTCTTTAACCTCTTCCCTCAGCAACAGTCCTTCTGCACCTAAGTCTTCATCCTCTGCTTTCTGCAACATTCCTTCTGCAAACAAATCTCCAACTTCTGCTCTCCGCAACATTTCTTCTGCACCCAAGTCTCCAACCTATGCTCTTTGTAAAAGCCCTTCTGCACCTCATTCTCGAACCTCTGCTCTCTGCAATGATCCTTCTGCACCTCAGTCTCAAACCTCTGCTCTCTGCAACGATCCTTCTGGACCCCAGTCTCAATCCTCTGCTAGGTGCAACCGTCCTTGTGAACCCTAGTCTCCAACATCTGCTTCATGTAACAGTTCTTCTGTACCTCAGTCTGAAAATTCTGCTCTCTGCAATAATCCATCTGCACCCCAGTCTCCAAACTCTGCTCTCTGTAACAGTCCTTCTGTACTTCAGTCTCCAATCACTGCTCTATGCAACAGTCCTTCTGCACCCAAGTCTCCAACATCTGCTCTCTACAAAAGTCCTTCTACACCCTATTCTCCATACTCTGCACGCCTAATCAATCCTTCTGCACCCCAGGCTCCAACATCTGTTCCCTACATCAGTCCTTCTGAAACTCAGTCTGCAATCTCTGGTATCTGCAACAGTCCTTCTTCACCCCAGTCTCCATCTTCTGCTCTCTGCTGCAGTTCTTTTGAACCCCAATGTCCAACATCTGCTCTCTTCAACAGTCATTTTCCACCCCAGTATCCAATCTCTGCTCTCTGTAACAGTTTTTCTGTACTGTATTCTCCAAACTCTTCTTTCTCTAAGAGTACTTCTGCACCTGAGTCTCGAACCTCTGCTTTCTGTATCAGTCATTCTGCACCCCAGTCACAAAACTCTGCCCTCTGTTACAGTCCTTCTGCAACTCAGTCTGCAACCTCTGCTCTCTGCAACAGTCCTTCTGCACCCCAGTCTCCAAACTATGCTCTCTGCTAAAGTAATTCTGCACCACAGTCTCAAACCTCTGCTCGCTGCAACAGTCCTTGTGCACCCCAATCTTCAACATCTGCTCTGTGCAATAGTTCTTCTGTACCTCAGTCTGAATACTCTAATCTCTCCAATAATCTTTCTTCACCTGAGTCTCCAACCTCTGCTCTGTGTAACAGTCCTTCTTCACCTCAGTCTTCAACCTCTGCTCTGTATAACAGTCCTGCTGCACCCCAGTGTACAACCTCTGCTATCTGCAAGGATCCTTCTGAATCCCAGTCTCCAACATCTGCTCTCTTCAACAGTCCTTCTGCACCCAAGTCTCCAACATCTGATCTCTGCAACAGTCCTTCTGCACCTCAGTCTCCAAACTCTGCTCCATGTAAGATCCTTCTGCAACCCCGTCTCCAACCTCTGCTTTCTGCAATATTCCTTCTGCACCCCAGTCTCCAACCTGTGCTCTCAGTAAAAGTCTTTCTGCACTGCAGTCTCCCACCTCTTCTCTCTGTAACGATCCTTCTGCAGCCCAGTCTCCACCTCTGCTCTCTTCAAGGATTCTTCTGCAACTCAGACTCCAACTTCTGCACTCTTCAACTATTCTTCTGCACCCCAGTCTCCAACCTCTGCTTCCTGTAACTGTTTTCCTGCACCTCAGAATCCAACTTCTGCTATCTGCAACCGTCCTTCTACACTCCTGTTTCCAACCTCTGCTCTCTGCAACGATTCTTATGCACCCCAGTCTCCAACATCTGCTCTCTGCAACAGTCCTTCTCCAACCCAGTCTACAACCTCTGCTTTCTTCAACAGTCCTGCTGCAACCCAGATGCCAACATCTGTTCTCTGCATCAGTCCTTCTACTCCCCAGTCTCCAACCCCTGCTCTGTGTAACAGTTCTTCTGTACCGCCATCTCCAACCTCTGTTCTCTGTAACGGTCCTTCTGCACCCCAGTCTCAAACCTCTGCTTTCTGTATAAGTTCTTCTGAATTACAGTTTCTAACCTCTGCTCTCTGTAACAGTCCTTCTGCACCCCAGTCTCAAACCTCTCCAACCTCTTTTCTATGAAAGATCATTCTGCACACCAGTTTCCTAACTCTGATCTCCGTAACAGTTCTTCTTCACCCTAGTCTAACACCTCTGCTCACTATAACAATCCTTCTGCACCTCAGTCTCCAACATCTGCTCTCTGCAACGGTTCTTCTGCACCCCATTCTCAAACCTCTGTTGTCTGCAAGAGTCCTTCAGCATGTCAGTCTTCAACCTCTGCTCCCTGCAAAAATCCTTCTGCACCCCAGTCTCCAAACATTGCTCTCGGTAACATTTCTTCTGCACCTCAGTCTCCAACCTCTGCTCTATGTAAGATCCTTCTGCCACCCAGTCTCCAATCTCTGCTCTCTGTAAAAGTCCTTCTGCACCCCAGTCTCTAACCTCGGCTCTGTGCAACAATTCCTCTACACCCCATTCTCCAACCTCTGCTCTCGGTAAGATCCTTCAGCACCTCAATCTCCAAACTCTGATCTCTGTATCAGTCCTTTTTAACCCCAGAATCCATCCTCTACTTCCTGCAACAATCCTTCTTCATCCCAGTCTCCAACTTCAGCTCTCTACAAAAGTTCTTCTGCACCGCAGTCTTTAACATCTACTCTCTGAAACAGTCCTTCTGCATCCTATTCTCCAACCTCTGCACTCTGCATCAGTCCTTCTGTACTGCAGTCTCCAACCTCTGCTCTCTGTATGGTTCATTCTGGACCCAAGTCTCCAACCTATGCTTTCTGTTTCAGTCCTTCTTCACCCAAGTCTCCAACCTCTGCTCTCTGTAACAGTCCTTCTGCATCTCAGTCTTTAACATCTGCTCTCTATAACAGTCCTTCTGCACCCCAGTCTCCAAATTCTGCTCTCTGCAACAGTCCTTCTACACTGAAGTCTTCAACCTCTGCTCTGTGTAACAGTCCTTCTGCAATCCAGTTTCCAATTTCTGCTGTCGGCAACGATCCTTCTGCATCCCCGTCTCCAACATCTGCTCTCTGCAACCGTCTTTCTGCACCCAAGTCTCCAACCTCTGCTCTCTGCAACGATCCTTTTGCACACCTGTTTCCAACCTCTGCTCTCTGCAATAATCCTACTGCACCCCAGTCGATAACCTCTGCTCTCTGTAACAATCCTGCTGCACCGCAGTCTCCAAACTCTGCTCTACATAATATTCTTCTGCAACACAGTCTCCAAACTCTGCTCCCTGTAACAGCCCTTCTGTACCCAGTCTCCAAACTCTGCTCTCTGTAATAGCCTTCTGCACCCGAGTCGTTAAACTCAGCTCTCTGTATAAGTCCTTCTGCACCCCAGTCTCCAACCTCTGCTCTCTATAACAGTCCTTCTGCAACTCAGTCTTTAACATCTGCTCTCTATAACAGTCCTTCTGCACCCAGTCTCCAAACTCTCCTCTCTGCAACAGTCCTTCTACACTACAGTCTTCCACCTCTGCTCTGTGTAGCAGTCCTTCTGCAAACCAGTTTTTAATCTCTGCTCTCTACAAGGATCCTTCTGCATCCTTGTCTCCAACATCTGCTCTCTGCAACCGTCCTTCTGCACCCAAGTCTCCAACCTCTGCACTCTGCAATAATCCTATTGCACTCCAGTCGCCAACCTCTGCTCTCTCTAAAAATCCTTCTGCACCACAGTCTCCAAACTCTGCTCTACATAATATTCTTCTGCAACCCAGTCTCCAAACTCTGCTCTCGGTAACAGCCCTTCTGTACCCAGTCTCCAACCTCTGCTCTCTGTAACAGCCTTCTGCACCCCTGTCTCCAAACTCTGCTCTCTGTATCAGTCCTTCTGCACCCCAGTCTCTAAACCGTTCCTATCTTTAACAGTCTTTCTGCATCTCAGTCTCCTAACTCTACTCTCTGCAACAGTTCTTCTGCCACACCAGTCTCCAACGTCTGCACTCTGAAACAGTTCTTCTCCACTCCAGTCTCCATCCTCTGCTC
This sequence comes from Ictidomys tridecemlineatus, assembly GCF_052094955.1. Classification (NCBI taxonomy): domain Eukaryota; kingdom Metazoa; phylum Chordata; class Mammalia; order Rodentia; family Sciuridae; genus Ictidomys; species Ictidomys tridecemlineatus. The sequence continues at coordinate 58,842 of NW_027522688.1, forward strand.
TCTGTAACAGTCCTCTGAATTGCAGTCAAAATGCTGCTGTCTGTAATGGTCCTTCTGAACCTCCGTCCCCAACTCTGCTTTATGTATCAGTCCCTTCTCACCCCAGACTCCAACCTCTGCTATCTGCAACAGTCTTTATAAACTTCAGTCTCCAGATTCTACTCTCTGCAAAAGTCCTTTCTGCACCCATGTCTCAAACACCTGCTCCCTGCAACAGTCCTTCTTCACCCCAGTTTCCAACCTCTGCTATCTGCAACAGTCCTTCTGCACCATAGTCTCCAAACTCTGCTCTCTGCAACAGTCCATCTACACTCCAGTCTTCAACAAATACTCTCTGCAAACGTCCTTCTGCACCCAAGTCTCCAACCTCTGCTCTCTGCAATGATACTTTTGCACACCAATCTACAACCTCTGCTCTCTGCAATAATCCTACTGCACCCCAGTCGCCAAACTCTGCTCTCTGTAACAATCCTGCTGCACCGCAGTCTCCAAACTCTGCTCTACATAATATTCTTCTGCAACCCAGTCTCCAAACTCTGCTCTCTGTAACAGCCCTTCTGTACCCAGTCTCCACACCTCTGCTCTCTGTATCAGCCATCTGTTCCCCAGTCTCCAAACTCTGCTCTCTGCATCAGTCCTTCTGCACCCCAGTCTGCAAACTCTGCTCTCATTAACAGTCTTTCTTCATCTCAGTCTCCTACTTCTACTCTCTGCAACAGTTCTTCTACACACCAGTCTCCAACGTCTTCACTCTGAAACAGTTCTTTGCTCTCCAGTTTCCAAACTTTCTCTCTGTAACAGTCCTCTTGTATTGCAGTATCCAAACACTGCTGTCTGTAATGGTCTTTCTGCACCTCAGTCCCCAAACTTTGCTTTCTGTATCAGTTCTTCTGCACCCCAGTGACCAACCTCTGCTATCTGCAATAGTCTTCTACTCCTCAATCTCTGAATTTTACTCTCTGCAAAGTTCTTCTGCACCCATGTCTCCAACACCTACTTTCTGCAACAGTCCTTCTTCACCACAGTTTCCAACCTCTGCTATCTGCAACAGTCCTTCTGCACACCAGTCTCCAAACTCTGCTCTCTGTAACAGTCCTTCTGCACCTCAGTGTTCAAATTCTGTTCTCTGCAACAGTGCTTCTTCACCCAAGTCTCCAAACTCTGCTCTATGCAACAGTCCTTCTACACTCCAGTCTTCAACCTCTGCTCTGGTTAACAGTCTTTCTGCACCCAGTCTCCAACCTCTCTTCTCTGTAACAGTCTTCTGCACCATATTCTTCAACTTCTTCTCTCTGTTACAGTCTTTGTATACCGCAGTCTCCAACTCTGGTTCTTTGTAATAGTCCCTCTGCACCCTAATTTCCAACCTCTGCTTTCTGTAACAGTCCTTCTGCACCTCAGTCTCCATCCTCTGCTCTCTGTAACAGTCCTTCGGCACCTCAGTCTGAAACCTCTGCTCTCTGCATGATCCTTCTGCACTCCAGTCTCCTACCACTAGTTGTTAACTCTTGCGCTATGGGTGTCCTATTGAGGAATTTCCCCTCTCCTCTTCCTCTCCACTCTCTCTTAAAAAAAAGACAACTGCCCAGGTAGAGTCACCATAGGGTTTTCAATTTAGGGAAAGCTAGTCTCCTCGGGGAGGAGGGGCTGCTACTGACAGCAAAGAGGTTTAATGGAGATTTCAGGGGTTCAAGGCTCTGAGATTTGTCTAATTCCACTGGTATTTTGCCATTCTAATTAACAGGATCTCAATCATTTCCCCATTAATGTCCTAATTGACATAAGAGAGACCTGGAGAAATTGTGGATTTATAATTTTCTTTGTACTTCTGCAATTTGGAGAATTGGATGTTTTATTCTGATATTAACCTATATCAGTTTCCAGAGAGAAAATATTTCTGATGATCTGAACCTGACTTGAAGAGGATAAAATGCTTTGAACCTATCATTTTCTTTCTGTAAGTCTCCCACTCAAGTCAATAACAGCAGTCTGTAGTCATGTTGTAATGTTCATTCCCACCCTGAAGGTCGATGTGGTTAATTCCAAAGCTCAGTTTTCCATAGACATTTGATTTCAGGCCACGATAAATTAAAGTCTCTGTTGGGTCATTGCACACCAGGAATTATCAGGTCTCATTTCCCATGGGCTGTGACATCATCAACATATTCAATTAAGTCAGGCCAGACATCCAACCTACCTCCTCAGATCTGTTATCTAGAACCATCTCTGATGTAAACCACTATTGTGGTCAGTGCCACCATGGTGAGGTAGAGATAAAGAACGACTCTTGATGTCTTAGGGTAGAGGAAGTTGACACAGAAAAAAGTATAAAATGATTGGAGATCTGGAAGAAAAAAGGAAAATAGAGCAGGTGACACCACCTACATATGGAAACTCTAGCTTCCCTGGAAAGAGACACTCATTCCACGATACTGTGACCCACATTCAGGAACAGCTGTCTAGGAGCCTGCACACACAGCTCCTGGCACCAAGGAGATTAGTTCTTGCCTCTACAGTGCTGGTTTGCTCCTGCTGCTATGGATCCAAAAGAACCCGCTTTCTTCCTTTCCTTTCTTCCTTTCTTTCTTCCTCTCTGCCTAGTGTTTGGCTGATATTGACAGAACCTCTTAAATGGAGGCCTGAAGTTGGGGGAGTGTGGGAAACTAGGTTCACATACTTTCTGTCCCTCTGGTGTGGGGAGAACACAGAAGGACAGAGATGGTGCTGAACACCCACTTGAAACTGAAAGTGGGAAAAGGGTGTTTGTGAAAAGATAGGAGAGAAAGAAGTCTCAGAGATTTTAAAAGCGGGAGTTGGAGTTAAAGCTCCAGATACAGACTCTCTAACCAGGTGCCTACAAGTCCCTGGGAGGCATCTTTTTTCAGATGACTGTATACTCCAGTTTGAAGATTGGTCTAGACTTTGATCATGCAAAGGGATGCACACACTCATTCAGCTTCCTCAGAGCACTCTGGACCTCCTTGCTTCTCAGGCTGTGAATGATGGGCTTCAAAATATGGGGTCACCACACAGGAAGAGCACAGAGACCAGGGTGTCCATGTCCAGCCTTATCTTGCCTGTCATAGTGGATGTTGGCTGTTCCACAGAAGACACCATGACAGTGAGGGGGGACGCACAGGTGGAGAAGGCCGTTCCTCCTGCCCTGGGCAGAGGGAATCCCCAGGATGGCTACCATGAGGTGGGCTAGGAGCCAGCAGTGAGAGCTGTGGCTCATGCCCTGGTGGCACTGACAACTGGGAGCGCAGAGTTGTTGAGGCAGGAGTGCTTGAGCAGGAGAGCTTCAGGAGGCAATGGGGTCACAGAGAAAGTGGCTAAACTGGTTGGGCCCACACAGAGTGATTGTGATGGCCAGCACCGTGTGTGACCAAATTCAACAGCCACACAGCCAGGACCAGGCACCTGGCCAACACAGACCTTCACACTCATGATGACTGCGTACTGAGGAGGACGGCAGGTGGCCACACAGCAGTCATAATGGTCACAACAGCCAGCAAGAAGCCTTCTGTGCCAGCACTTGTCACCAAGAAGAAGATCTTGGAAAGGCAGCCCTCATAAGAAATGGCTTTCTTTTCCCAGAAGAAGTTCACCAGCAGTACTGGGAGGGTGGTGGATGTTTTGCAGACGTCCAAGAAGCTCAAATTGCTGAGGAAAAATTACATTGGAGTGTGGAGAGCAGGACTGACCCTGGTTGCCACTATTTTGAGCATGTTCCCCAGGAGAGTGTTCAGGTAAATGACCAGAAGAGCAAAAAGAACCAGCCCTGTAGGTTGGAGTGGTTGGAAAAATCCCAAGAAGATGAATTCAGTGACAAATGATTGATTGCTCATTTCCAATGGTATCATAGCTACAAACAGAGAAAAAGAGTCCATGACGAGAATGGACTGAGAGCACCCAACAGGCTTGTTAATCTCCAGCAACATGGCAAATAATCTCTGTATACAGAGATGCCTGGACTCTGGAAAGAGACGTATAGGAGTGACTTTAGAGAGAGCATAACTTCTAACAGACTTTTGCATGGGTGCTCTTTTTGTAAGAATAAATGGAGACTTGGTCAAAATGCACAGCCAGCTATCAACCCCTGTGTCTCATTGAATCTGCAGTATCTCCCTCCTAACACTCTGCTTCACTGTGATGAATTCTTTTTTGTATGTCTGTTATTTCAAGTAATAAGTTTTCACTGTGGAAAAATGAAGAAAATGTAGAAAGTTATTCAGAAGAATAGAACAGGTCACAAAAATCAAAGCTCTCTTTGCATTCTCCCATTCTACCTCTATCTATCTTTAAAATATCCAAAGCAAAATTTCCAAATATTGTTGTACTCTATTTAATTGTTTGCCTTGTAATCTTAATTTCCTAACATGAAATTAAGTTAATATCTCCCTTTTTATTGAACATAGAAACCTTCCATTCCATTTACTATCATAAATATTGGAATAGAAGCTTTCATACATATGTATCTGTGATCATCTCTGATTATTTCTTAAAAATAAAATTATAAGTCACCTGCTTTAAATACATAGATCTATTTTTTTCAGTAGGAAACTTTATTTTTTAAGTTTTATAATATACAAGAAATTTTGAAAAATGATATATACTTAGGCATTTTTTTCTTTTGTATTATAAGATTTACCTCACCAAACATTACATTTTCTGAAAAAAAAATGATTGTATAATTACTGATTTTATATCATGTTACCCATGCTAATCCGTGATCCATTGTTTTGAACTAAAATTTCTGTTTCTTTTTCAATCCTAAATGAAAAATATTATAGTAAAACAGTAGGCTCTTGGTCCAGATAGATGTGAATTGAAATCCATCTTTGTTTACTAGATGTTGTTTGTAAAAAATTCAGCACATCTCTATTCCTCAGTTTCTTCTTTGCTTAGAATATTAATGATGTCTATTTGACAACTGCTGAAAAAAGTTTTGAGATAACATAAGCTATGTGTCTGGAACATTACATTTACTCAATGCCTTTTATCAAGTTAGAAAATGTCTATCCATTTTTTACTAGTGTTTTTTTTTTTTTTTGGTGTATGTGTGCTGGGTTTTGAATTCAGAGCCTTATGGATACTAAGCATGCACTCTACCACTGGACTTTTTCCCTAGTTTCATTTAGTTACAGTTTTTATCATAAATAGATATTGAATTCTCTTATTTTCTCTGCATCTGTTGAAGTGATATATATATATATATATATATATATATATATATATATATATATATATATATATATATATATATATTTTAGTCTGTTACTATGGAAATTTGGTTGTTTGAATTTTTGAATATTGTACCAGCCTTGCATTCTGGGATTGATCTCAATTGACTGTAATATTATCCTTATTCTATATGGCTGAGTTCAGTTTGTTAATATTGTTCCCTGCTTGCTTTTGTGTATTCTATTTTTGCTATTCTCCAGAGATAATCTATTTCTTGAAGAATTCTCAGCTGTATTCTACTGTTATTTTCAGTCAATGCATGTTAGTGGACTAGTGGGAAACAGAGAAGGGATTTCTGATGTTTCCAGGAAGCCCTGCCTTAGGTACTGTAAACTCAGTCACAGGGATATGGCCTTCACAGTGACCCACTTTCTAGCAATATGGCTGAACCTAGTTCTTATTCCTCCCGACGGTAGACATTTCAGCCTGTTCCTTTCCATAGCTGCAAAGGTTTTCCGTTGAGTGTCCTAATGTAACAGTTTTTATTACTCTTGCCCCTGAAGATTACAGCTTTTGTTCTATGCAAAAAATCATGAAATGGGTCTGGGAGGAGTTTTGACTGCTGTTGCTGCTCTTTGTCCCTCCACCTATCCAAGAAATGATACCATTAAAGACTCTTTCTCAGAATACTTCCCTATCTTCCTGGGAGCATTTGGTAGAATCCATGGAGAAAAAGAAAAAAATACAAACATCTTATGTCTATAGCCCTCTGGGTCTTTATGCTCTTAAACCAGTCTATACTAAGTCTTTAGCAATCCATTAACTATTTTTTATTTGAGTTTTTTTAAAAAATAAACTCTTATGTATCAGTGTGTTCTCCCATAGTTAAAAATAATGCCTGGATTATTTTGGTTGCTTATCTCTCCCCAGACTTTGGTTACTTGTTTGCCTTATAATCTTCATCCTTAATAAAGTCAAAGAAAGTCATTAATTTGCATTTTCTTCTGCTCTTTTTGGTTATTTTAATGAGGAAAACAACATGCTTTCTAGCTATTTTGATAGATTCTCAAGGTGAAATTTGAAGTCTATACACTTACTTTTCAAAAATATTTAGTAATTTCTAATTTAGTGAAATATGTAGTTATTCTATTCAAAACAATCCCATTCCTAGCATATTTCCAAGGAAATTAATGCACAGTTCACAAAAATTCTTGTGTAAAAATTCATAATAACTCAAACAAATATTATGCCTTCAGCCTAAGGACAGAAGAAAAATCACGGTTTATCATGCAGTGGAATAATTCAGTTACTTTAGAAACACAAATACTGGAAAATTAATAACATTGACAAATCGGAAAAAAAAGTTTCTGGGTGAAAGAAGCCAGATACAAAATATATACTGTGTGTTTCCTTTAAATAAAGTTCAAAAATTAGCAAAACAGCTATAATGGTCAAGTAATAATGGTGGTCTTTTTTTTTTTTTTGGAGCTCAGGGGTGATATCAGTTGAAGCATGAAGGAATTTTATAAAGTGATGGAAATGTTTTATATCCTGATTTTTGGTAGTTCGTATATATGTAAAATATTATAAACCTGTACACTTTAGATCTGTGCATACTTTGAGTACAAATTATAGTTCAATTTTTAAAAATAGCCTTATTTTAAAAATAAGTAATTAATGGGGAAGAGTGGTACCTGCCTGTAATCCCTGGTACTTGGGAGACTAAGGCAGGAGGATCATAAATTTGAAACTCTGCAAGGCCCCCCACCCCAAATAATTGAAAGGGCTGGGAATATAGCTTCATGGTAGAGTGCCACTGGGTTCAATCTTAAGTACTGCAGTAAGTAAGTAAGCAAGTAAGTAAGTAAGAAAGTAAATTGATAAATAGAAGTGAAAGCATTTTTTCAAGATGATTTTTAACTAAGGATTGGTTGGAACCACATTTAAATATTTTTTTAGGTCTCTAAGATGTTAAGTATTTTCTCCCATTTTTTGCATTTCTCTACTTTTTTTTTACCACAGTGATAGTCCAGGACATATCACATTTTACAAGTGACATCAGTTGTTTCCTGATCACGATCTGTTTGAAGCAGTGAATGTGATTGGTGGGTGCATTAGGTCTGTATCACAGATACAAAGCCTTGCTCACCATGATGGATGGGCGTGAGCATGTGTGTGTGTGTGTGTGTGTGTGTGTGTGTGTGTGTGTGTGTGTGTGTGTGTTATTGTTTGTGGGATTGGTCTTGACTGAGAACACTGTCTTATAGTTAGTGGGATGGCAAGTTGGCATCTCAGGCAAAATTGATGGCAGAAATCTCAAAGAATATAGCAAGAATCTGCCATCTAAGGCTCAGCAAGCTCAGAACACTTGGTTATCCTAATTTGTATAAATGGAAAGACCCTCACTATTGAGCTTCTCTGAGTGCTGCATCACACTGGGGAGGAAGGAGGGAGTCTATTTCCATAGAGATGTACCCTGTTTCTATGGAGACTCCAGCTAGGCTTCAAGGGGCTGGTGGGATAGTACCAGCGGAGGTTGCCAAGCCCTGGGTCATTCTGAGGAGCCTGCTACTTCAGGGGAGGTGGCAGGGTATCAGCCTATGGGGTCGGGAATAGGCTCTGTGAAGCTGTCTCAGGCCTGATTTCTAAGCAAGGTACTTGGCAATAGAAACCTCGGAAAACGTTCCACCCCCCACCATGCCATGGGCCACCAGAGAGCCCAGGTGTGTCTCTAAAAGCCAGGCCTGGGTATGAGCATGGACATCAATGATTGCAGAGTATCGACAATAGGGGACCATAAGCTCTTTCAGGTGAGTGCAGACTGAAATCAGGAACATCTGGAGAGAGATAGACTGGGTTTTAGAAAATCATCAGATCTCTAGGTCTAGAACACGCAGATAGACCCACTCATGGAATTGTGCGTGTGAGTCAAAGGAGCAGGGGTCGATAACTGTGAAACCTGGTTCCCCAGGTTTTAGACACACCTGTTTAGTTCAAAAGAGTGATCTGAGTGCTAAAACAAGATCAAAATGAAGTGGTCTGTATCTGAAGACGTGCTGTGTTGAAGGTGGGAGAAAATCTCTGAAGCCCTCATGGAGAAGGATATGGAGAACTTTAAAGTCCTAGTTGAAGAGGACACGGTAAAGACAACAAATCAGTTTGGGCAGGCTGGCTAGCTGGTGGGATCACTCAGGAAAACAGGAATATGTGAGGAATAGCAGATGTAGAGGAGGCTTTAGTGGATTTGATTTGAGTAATGTTGAATGTGAGTTATCTGTGAAATAATCACGAAAAAATGCCCTTCACAGACACCCTAGAACTGCAGGTGTGGATTCGGGAGTCATTGTCTTGAAGGCAACTGTTACAGCAAAGGGGGAATATAAAATCCCCCAGGAGAATAGAGAAAGTAGAGAAGGAAATAGAGAAAGTAGGGATTCTTGTGATACTTGGTGTTCACGAAAATTGTAGTAAAAGTTTATCCAGAAATGACTAACAACACCACACTATCTAGGTCAGTTGTAGGTATCGCTTTCTCTAAATAATTTCCCTAAACAAGGGTTACCTTATTAGCATTGATTTACAATAAATCAACTTTGAAATGGAGCTGGAAGCTACATGTACTTGACATTTCTTACGTTCTCTGTTTTCTCTATCAACTACCTGGATGAACTTCAAGTCATTTAGAAATCAGTGACATGTACTTTCTTTTAACTCCCCGTATCAAAAAGATCAGTATGAAAATCTCTTTTATAGGTAGATATCTAGATGTTTTCAGAAAAAGAAATAAAATTCCACATAGAAGGCAGTTCCAGCAGATTTTACTATGGGAAATTGGTACATGGTCTGTGGATGTGTAAAAGAGAAAACTAAACGTAAATGTTCAGGGATTTAAAAATACAATCTCTGAAGTTTTGCATACTGCTATTGTAAAGGCCTTAAATATATAGGTCAGTTCAGGAGGGACAATTTCATGGGGCATTAAAAAAATCTCCCAATGTATGTTTATATAATTTTATCTACATATAAGTTTTTCCTTTGTTTTACTGGCTAATTTCTTGTAGGTCACGGGTGTGGGGTAGGGTGAATAATGATACTTAAACAATTTTCCTTATCCTCTATGCTCTTTATTAATGTAGGGAATTAGATTGAATCATCATCATGGTCACCATTAGAATCCATTATTAACAATCATAACTCATGAATGACAATTTGTGACACAATATGTACTTGCTCCTTAGAATTTATATAATGCAGCATAGGAATTAGATCAACTTAATAGTAAACCCTCTGTTCTGCAATAATAATAACCATAATCATCATAATCATCTAGGGAATATTTCATAGAAAAATAATTTGAGTGTGAGTCTTTTTAGATTGCTTCAATACACATAAATGCCTGACTTTAAAAACCTTGTTTAATGTAGTTTAAAAGTGGCATGTTTTCTGTAAAAATTAGATTGAATTTCGGATAATCCATTCTATCAAAACTCAGTGAATTTCTTTGAAAAGATGTATTTTTACATACCTGAATCCAATCAGGATTTTTCAAATTGAGTAATGAATAGAGACACACATTAGATAAAAATACCTAACACTTATTAAATGCCTATAAGACTTTTACATGCATTAACTTATTTGTTTTACACAACAACTTATAAGATAACCTATTATTCCCGTTTTACAGAAAAAAGAATTGAAATTAATGCACAATATATTAATGCAAGTAGGGAAACATCAATGAATCTCTTTAATTTGCATAATGTACATTAATTTGTACAGTTAATATGTATTAACAGTTATGATTTAAGAAACAAAAAAGAAATTGACTCAGAAAATTTATCATGTAATAACCATTATTTGTAGTGATACTTTGTTACCTGATGATAATACCATATATTAGTAAACTGTCTTATTATCTTCAATGACCAGACATTCTTGTGTTTGGTTCTAATAATTCATTGCACATGATTAATAGGCCAACACAGCTTTCATAAAAATTCCAAATCTCAGGGCCTTAAGAAGCTTAAAGTATTTAAATTTCCATAGAAAGTCGGTGCTTCAGTTAAGCACAACTAATTTTAAAATCTAAATATAAACAAAATAAAATAAATAAGTCTAGAGTCTTAAAAGGAGAACTTTTTTTTTTGCCTTGGCAATAAATGAAATGTTTTGCTGACTAACCTTAGGGATTCATTCTCTCAAACGAAAAAAAAAAAAATGGGCATGACCAAAACGAGGAAGAATGGTGTGATCATGAAAACCCTTATGCACATCAGGGAAACAATGATTCCTATTTCATCTCAGTAGCACAAGCAATGATTAAAATTTTTAAATCCAATTTTCATGTTGCCCAGTAAATTGCTTAAAACACACACACACACACACACACACACACACACATACAGTACAAGGTCAATTTATTTAGAAAAATATCTGAATGATTTCAGGTGCTTGTGGCAATGTGAATTTATTACTGTTAAATCTATGAGCTATCTGGGCTGGCCCAGAGTTGTCCTCATATCCTTCCATGTGGTGTGGGTGCTTGGAGCCGAGGGAAAGATCAGAGGTCATTGTGCAGAACAGATGGCCTCAGTCAGTGAGTTCCAAGTGTTCCCAGTGATGCTGGTCCAAGGACACACTTTGGGGGAGGCTGGGCTCTTTCAACTAACATGCAGGGATGCCTTTACCCCTAACTGGTAGATTTAAAATTTTAACAAATTCACGAGGAAAAAGCCTCCCTCCTGTCTTGTAGATTCAGCACTCAATTTAGCATTTAACATCTTTTTCATTTCTGATTTTTTGGGGCCGTGGTGTAGGGGGGCAGTTACTGGAGATTGAACTCAGGGGCTTGACTACTGAGCCACATCCCCAGCCCTATTTTATATTTTATTTAGAGTCAGGGTCTCACTGAGTTTTTTGGTGCCTTGTTTTTGCTGAGGCTGTCTTTGAACTCACTATCCTCCTGCCTCAGCCTCCTGAGCTGCTGGATTACAGGCGTGCACCACTGTGCCAGCGCTTTCAGTTCTTTTTATTTCACCTGTGCTTCTTTTAGCATAAAGGGAAAAGGGAAGGCAAATTATTACCTCTTACAATATGTCAGAGCCTTCTAGTTATAAAATTCTTCAAAATATAAAATTCTCTTTTCCATGAAGGATTTTAAAATCTCTTTTCTTGGTAGTGGTTAGTTTCAATTCAAACCGATTTTTTTCCTATTGAGGGTCTAATTTAGTCCTAAGCCAGATCTACTAAGAAACCCAAAGAAGATAAGATGTGATCCCTGTCCTGCTGCGCCCCTCCCCTGACTCAGGCAATGGCAAGGCCTTACTGAGGTGGATGGCGCAAGGTGTCCATCCTCTGGAAGGGCACAGTATGTTTCTGGGAATGGGCTGATTTGTTTTTGTATTCCTTTAATAAGTATAGTTCTGATTTCTCATATGACCATTAAGTATAAAGGAAAAATCATGACTTTACCAATTAATGCAACTACTTTTAAAGCATAGATCTGTTTGCTCTAAATGCAATGATTTAGCTGTGGAGTGTAAATTGTTAGTGTCTAAAGAAAAACTCCCTTTATACCTGTCAAGGAAGTTTTTGAGAAATTAAATTAAAATCTAGAGAAGGAAAATTAATGTTAAGAAGATAGATTAGTGCTTAGTACTGGGCAACTTCTTCTTGTTCCTGTGCACAATGGTTTGTGCTCTTACTTTTGTTTGATTACAAGTAATAACAAATCAACTACTTGCCGTAACCATGGCACCGGTTCCAGTCAGTAAGTCAAGAAAGAATAGTCAAGGTATAGGCCAATAGTTTGGGATATTTGTAACTATTATTAAAAGTTAACTAAGCAGAAACAGCTCAAAGCAAAACTCGAACTGAAAGTACAAATGCTTGCTTATGCAAAAGCCAAGATACATTCTTCTATTCTAATTGTAGCTACGTAATATTTTGTTTTGTTTGAATAATGATTCCTGTTTTGTAACCACAAAGTACTGTAAGCCTGCCAAAATGAAAATTATATATGATCAACTTCACAAGTAAAGATTGGAATAAACACTTTCACTTTGGTGTCTGTGTTGTTTCTGCACCCCCATTTTCGCTGACTCCTCACCGTCCGTTCTTCTCCTGAGACTCCCTGTTGGAGCTGGTCTCTGGCACTGTCCTTCAATCAACTTACAATCTAATGGCAAGATGAACTCAATATATGCAGGAAACTTGGTAACAATTCTATGTAATCTACAAATAATCATTATTTTCCCTTAGTGTTTGCTTGGGCAGCTCTGGGAATGGAGCACTTAATACTTGTCAAAGCCCATCATTCCATCTTGAATATGCACTCAACAGGTCCTAGTTGGGCCTCTCAATTGTGTTCTAAACACTAGGGCAACACCTTGTGTAAATGTGCACTCAGTAAAGGTTTGAAGAATGAAGAAGGTCTATCAAGTACATCCATGGAGCAGAGTTTTTAAAAGATTCTTTAAAGATGGTACTGTGTGGGACCTAAAGGATCTAACAGAGACTTGACAGAGGCGAGAGGACATTTCTGTTCAGTGGTTCTGGTGCACATATCTTGCTGAGAAAAATAAACCCTCTGTGGGCATAAGTGAGGCAGCATAGCCCAGCGGCTTCTGAGGAACTCAGTGTCTCCTGTCTCCTAAATATTTCCCTTATGGAGACCATCGGCTCAGTTCCCACAGAACAAGCAGCTCTGCATCTTTCTTTCCCAATCAGTCATCTCAAAGTCAGGTGACCGAGAATGAAGTCACTTATGACTGACCTTAAAATATAATATTTCAAAAGGAGGGGGGTTGTGTATGAAATAGATTACTCACAAGCTTCAGGGATTTATTACAGTTAATAAATTGCTTGCAACTCCCCTCCCCAAGCATCCATGTGTTGTAATATAAAGACGAAAACCCCTAGTTAGTGAATGAATACGTTTCTAAACATAACTTCTTCTACAATAATGATTTTTATTTAAACAGATATTTTGGTAGGTCTATTGTTATGCTATATTGTATCATAATGGGAATGTGTCCCTATACTTTCTCCCTAAAAATTATTCCTTTCTGTCCTGCTCATCAAAAGCAGAGGAGTAACACTAAGCATTATCTTTTGTTTACCATAAGTAATTTTCCACACTCATCATCTCACTTAAAGAATTTAGGAATCCCAGGGTTTCTGGTTACGTTTTGGGTTTTCTTCCAGTACTGGAGGCATCATGCTAAATCCCTCAGGTTTTGTGATAACCTCTGAAGTTATTTCTACTCTGGCAATACAAGTAGTATTGTGGAAACTTAGACACACATAGAAAAGGTGCTACAATAGGTCATTACATAAATGCCACCAAAATGGTAATGAAAATATGTACAATATTTTGTAATATGTTTTTAAGGTGTAGGTAAGTCCTGATTCTGGGATAGTGTTTTTGAAAATTATGATGGTAAATAAACTACTTACCAGCAACTCTCACAGAGAGGCGTAGATTTCTGGTTTTTGTGTGGCCCTTGCTGCTCTCCATACTAGCACCTGGGCTGCAAAGATAGCTCTTGGTAAAACTGGCTTTTGGTCTCCATTCACCACAAAACGGACCTGTTATTCTGAGAATTGCCTGTCACATATCTGTGGCCTCATGAAGGAGTCAAAATCCTCTGATCTCTCACAATTCATTTTCCTGTGATGGACATTTATAGAGGTCTGGGGCCGACCTGTTGGGAATATGCATCATGCCTTTCCTCTGCAGCTGCTCTGGGACTCCTCAGTGTTCAAACACAACTCAAGTGCAACGGCTTGAGTTCAAGTGCAACAATGGAGAGCAGTTAATGGCTGTTGGATTCATTAATGTCTTGGCAATCACCTGTTCCCAGCATGCAGCAAGAAGATCAGCGTCCTCTCTGTTCTGGGATGTGGGTGAGCGAAGTTCAGAGTGAGATTTCTGCTAAGAAGTTGTGTGTGGCTGAAACCTCAAGACTGCTTTTCCTTCCCGCTATGGAGAGAAGGGGTCAGGGTGCGTGTACACTTATTGGGATGGATTTCGCACAGCATATGAAGTTTTTCCTTCATGTTACATACTTTGCCAGATTGACAGATATCAGAAGCCAGAATATTAAAAGCATCCCCACTATCTTCAGCTTATCCACTCCTGCTAAGGGCTGATCCCTTACTAAACCCTGTATGACTTCGTGCCCCTTAATTTTATGATCCTGCTGATGCTCATGACCTGGTGAAGAAATTGTTTGCTATGGAGTTTAAAATTAGGGGCAAAAAAAGAGTCATCAAACAGCTCTTTCGGGCACAGATGGATAAAAGACAACAAGCTTGAAAGTCTTGTAGTATTTTACTGCACAAAAATAAAAATAAAAGAATTAGATAAAGAGGTAAGTCTCTAAAACTTAAAATTTTCCATAATACAATGGGGTTTTCCTAATGCTTAGGAGAGACACATTAACAGTACTCCTAAAAGATCTTAGAATGATTAGCCATGAGGGAAAGGAAAAGCTAAAGCACATTCGAGGGTCGTCACAATAAAAGAAATGATAATGATGTGTTGTTAAGGGAGTGAGGAAATCAGAAGCTTTATTCACCACTCTTAATAATAAGGTAAGCTGGTTCCACTGGTCTGAAAATGATCTGGAACTTCTTCAGAAAGTTAAATATGGAGTTAACGATCCACCTCTTCCACTCCTACTTACAAACTCATGATAAATAAAAAGTTGTCCACCAATGATTTGTACATGAATATTCATATAATGTTCATATTATATATAATGTTCATATTATATATACGAATCTTTTTCATATTAGTCAAAAAGTGAAAATGACCAGGCATGTCTGTAATCTAGCTACACAAGAAGCTGAGGCAGGAGGATCACAAATTCAGGGACAACCTGGGCAAATTTGCAAGACCCTGTCTCAAAACAATATTTTTAAAAGTGTTGGGCTTTGGCTTAGTGGTAGAACATTGTTTAGTGTGCAGGAGGCTCCGGGTTCAATCTGCAGTACGACACCCATACAGACACAAAGTAAAAATTACTATCCAGTGGGAAATGACCAAAGAAATGTGGCATTTTCATAAGATGGAAATCAGTCACAATAAGGAGGAATAAACTAAAATACTTATACAACTACAATATAACTGAAAATTACAAACATCCTAAGTGAAAGGAGTCAGATCCAAAAGGCGTATATGGTATTACTTCATTAAAAATATCCACAGAAACTCGAGTGTATACATGGGTCTTTCCACATGTGAAGGAGAAACACAGAAATGGTGTTTATTTAAAACTTAGAATCAAGATCCATTAGGAAAATGCAAGTCAAAGTCACATTGCACATAGCACTTCACATTCACTAGTGTTGGCTAGAGCTGCAATATTGGGGGAAAGGAGATTGACTCCTTTGGGTATAGGCTTTTTTTGGAGAGAAAAGTAATAAAAATATTCTGAAATACCTGTGGATTAGAGAACCCAGGTGAGGTCACAATGTGTCACATACTTAGCACAGTGTGCTTCTCCTGGTTGGAGTGGCACCACAGTGCTCATGAGACACTGTGTATGGAGAGAGTGCTCTTGTAATTGCTGCTGAAGAGTTCACATATGTCTACAACTAAGACATTTCCTAGAATGAAACCATCATCTAGTTCTAATCACACTATACAGTCTGTCTCCCAGCCAGCTTTTTCAGGGCACTCTGGACCTCGTTGCTACTCAGGCTGTGAATCATGGGCTTCAACAGGGGGGTCACCACACAGAAGAGCACAGAGACCAGGGTGTCCGTGTCCAGCCTTCTCTGGGCCTGTCATAGTGGAAGTTGGCTGTTCCATAGAAGACCACCACGACAGTGAGGGGGGACGCACAGGTGGAGAAGGCCTTCCTCCTGCCCTGGGCAGAAGGAATCCCCATGATGGCCACCATAATGAGTGCATAGGAGCCTGCACTGAAGAGGCAGGGACTCAGGCCCATGGTGGCACTGACAACGTGGAGCGCAGACTCGTTGACAGAGGTGTCTGAGCAGTAGAGCTTCAGGAGCAATGTGGTGTCACAGAGAAAGTGGCTGGTCTAATGGGGCCCACACAGAGTGAGTGTGGTGTCCAGCACCTTTTGTGTGACCATATTCACCAGCCCACACAGCCAGGACTCAGTCACCAGGCAAACACAGACCTTCACACTCATGATAACTGGGTACTGAGGAGGATGGCAGGTGTCCACACTACAGTCATAATGGCCACACAGCCAGTAAGAAGCCTTCTGGGCCGCACTTGTCACCAAGAAGAAGATCTGGGAAAGGCAGCCCTCATAAGAAATGGCCTTCTTCTCCCAGAAGAAGTTTATCAGCAGTACTGGGACGGTGGTGGATGTTTTGCAGACGTACATTGGAAAATGTACATTGGAGTGTTGAGAGCAGGACTGACCATGGTGGTCACTATTACGAGCATGTTCCCCAGGAGAGTGGTCAGGTAAATGACCAGAAAGAGAAGGAAGAACCTGCCCTGTAGGTTAAAGTGGTTGGAAAATTTCAAAAAGATGAATTCAGTGACAAATGATTGATTGCTCATTTCCAATGTTGTCATAGCTACAAAACAGAGAAAAAAACATCATGACGAGAATGGACTGAGAGCACCTCAAACAGGCTTGTTAATCTGCAGCAACATGGCAAATATTATCGAATGAAAAGCAGCCTGGAGACTGATAACGTGTGGGACTGGTCTCAGGAAATCAGACCCATGGAGCCGCACACATTTGCAGGGGTGATAGTGGGTTTAAGTAACCAGAGAATTGCTAGAAGCCAACAGAAAGCCATTCGACTTCATCATGGTGTGAAGTCATTTTTCACTGTCTCAGTAATCTCTGTCTCCTGTTGTCCTTTTATGTAAACATAGGATTTTTGGAGAAGTTCATTTTCATTGCAAATGTTAAGAAAAAAATTTAGAAAGCAGAGTCATCATCTGCAGAAGCAGTCGGTGTTGCCTTCAGTGTTTTCCAAAGTAGAGTTTTTCTCATTTAACATCAATCTTGATCTCTGTGTTCGGAAAGGCAGAAGTTAACTATCTCTGTACAATGCTGAAATTATCAGGGCCAGAGCAAAATAGAGGAAAGAAGTTGATGAAGCGGGGTTGGACTGGCTATCTTAAGTATACAGGGAAGATCAGTAAAGTAGAAGGAGACTGAGAGGATGGAGAGGTTTGGGAAAGGAGGAAATGTGAAAGGTCTTACGCAGATCATGTTATGTGCACATGGAAGTCTAGCACAGGGGACTGCACCTGTATGTATATGTAAAAAGCACCAGTCAGAAATTAACAGATAAATGACCCAAAGAAAGATCAGTAGAGAAAGGAGAATGGGGGCGGGAAGAGGAGGGAGATGGGTGTGGAGACTGAATGGAGTAAATCAGATTCCATGCACGTAGGATCTTTTCCAAATCAACCCAACTTCTATGTATAACTATTATGCTCTAATAAAAAAATTAAGAAGATGACATGATCCTATCAGCAAAGAGTGAGATTTGAATTCTTCTTGACCTATTTGTATACCTTTAATTTTTTTTTTTGTTCAATGGCTCTGGCAATTTCAAGGATAAAGTTGAATAGAAGTGGTGAAAGAGGGGGCATCCTGTTTTCTTCCAGTTTTTAGAGTGAATGCTTTCAAACTTTCTCTACTTAGAATGATGCTGCCTTGGGTTTAGCATAGATAGCTTTTACAATGCTTTTACAAAGTTCCTTCTGTCCCTAGTGTTTCTACTGTTTTGACAGGTAGGGGTGCTATATTTTGTTAAATGCTTTTACTGCATCTATTGAGATGATCAATAAGCTTACATCTCTCTTAAATTAACTTAATCTCTCCCCTTTGGCTAAACATTCAGATCATCTCCACTCCTATAAATATTTTAATGAACATTTTCCTACATAAACATATGTGACCATTTCGAATTATCACTTCAAAATAAAATTTAAATCTGACATAAAAGAATTTGTTGTGCAGTTTTTATTTAAAACTAGCTCATGGGAGACATTATATTAAGTGAAATAAGCCAGACACATAAAGAGAAATAGCAGTTTTTCACTTCTTAGTGGAAGCTAAAAAGTTGATCTCAGAGAAGTAGGGAGTAGAGCAGTGGTTATTGGAGCCTGGGAGAGAATCACAAAAATCATTGTGAGTCTGATTTCTCAAAGACGCATGTGAAGGACTGCCTGAAACATGCCCTCTGAGTGTGGTCCGTAAAAAAAAAATAGGAGTGGACGTCTAACAGGGTCCTCAGAAAATCTCTCTTTTCTTCTCAGTGGGCAGCAGGAGGTCCATGGGTCTGGCTGCCTAGGAGCTAGCTGTGGTGTGCAAATGGGCAGGACCAGGACAGCTGGAGAATCTCAATAATCACTAGTAGACTGCATTCTAGATGAGGGCAGGCTGGAAACAGGCCATCCAGAAGGAAATGGCTTGAGCTCTGAAAATGACAGAATCTGTGGATTTAGGAAACAGTTGTGGGTCCAATCCACTCATAACACCTACTCCCTGGGTCAGTCCACGGTTGCCACAGTTACCACAGGCCTGACCAGAACAACCCAGAAGGGGAGATGCACTCTGGCCTCCTGGCTTGTAGGTTTGGTCTGGGGCCAGCTGACCCATTGCTGCCGGCCTGAGATGAGGTGGGACACCGAGGTAGAAGGGAACAATGGGGGAATCGTCCCTAGCTCATGGCAGCCAGAATGTTGGGGCGGGGGAGGGGACAGGAGAAGACAGTTCGCAGGGGACAAGATGTGATTTCACAAGTAATGTCCCCTGCCACACTCCACCTGCCCACACTCCTCTCAGTACAGTGGGCCTTTAAGATAATTAACCCACAAAATGGATGGATCCACAGATTAGGTCACAAGTCTCACAGTCTAATCATTTCACCTCTGAACACTGCTACTGTGGCTGACCCTGAGCTTTTGGTGGGGGGATACCTTATTTCTAAGCCATAATAGTACCTACAGTTTATGTGCTTTGGTTAGAATTCCTTCATGTAGTCTGGGAGAGTAATCGGGTGTCAAAACAAGATTTAAAGGAAATATCTGGTAACTGAAGATGTGACATTTGGAGCTTGGGAAAAAGCACTGAAGAGGAGCCCTGGGTGGAGCACTTTAAAGTCCTGGTTATGAGGACACAATAGGGGACCTGGTCTGTGGGGTAGCTGAGTGGCAGTTGGATCACTCATTAAAACATAAAAAAAATGAAAAGGACCGTGTCTGGAAAGGAGGTTGGGCCTGGAGTCTGGGTACCTGCGGGGTCTCCCCGAGGAGATTTCAGGAGGCAGCTGGACAGGTTCCCAGGAGATAGGACTGGGAGTCATGGCTTAGAGTGACTGTGGAAGTCACAGGTGCTCATAAAGCCAAAAAAAAGCAGGGTTAGGAGAGAAGGCCTGATTGACTGTGCGGAAAAAAATGTGTCCAGAAGGAGGCTCACCAGCTATCAGCAATCATTCTGCACAACAGTGTCAAAGATCTGCTCTCTGTACCAGGCCTTCTGCACCCCAGTCTAAAACCTCTGCTCTCTATACCAGTCCTTCTGCACCCCAGTTTCCAACCTCTGCTCCCTGCAACAATCCTTCTTCAACCCAGTCTCCAAGTTCTGCTCTCCGAAACACTCCTTCTGCACTCTAGTCGAGAACATCTGCTCTCTGCCACACTCCATCCGCACCTCAGCCTGAAAACTCTGCTGTCTACAACAATCATTCTGAACCCCACCATCAAACCTCTGCTCTCTGTAACAGTCCATCTACACCTCAGTCTCCAAACTCTTCTCTCTATAATATCCTTCTGCACACCAGTCTCCAAACTGGGATATCTGTAACAGGTCTTCTGCACCCCAATCTCCAACCTCTGTTCCCTGCAAGAATTCTTCTGCACCCCAGTCTCCAAGTTCTGTTCTCTGAAAGAGTCCTTCTACACTTCACTATGGAACATCTGCTCTCTGCAACAGTCCTTCTGCACCTAAGTCTGAAAACTCTGCTCTATTCAACAATCATTCTGCAACCCAGTCTCAAAACTCTGCTCTCTGTAACATTCCTTCTGCACCTCAGTCTTTAAACTCTACTCTCTATAATATCATTCTGCACCTCAGTCTATAAACTTTGCTATCTCTAACAGTCCTTCTGCACCCCAGTCTCCAAACTCTGCTCTCTGTAACAGGCCTTCAGCACCCCATTCTCCAATCTCTGCTCTCTGTAACAAGCCTTCTTCACCCCAGTCTCCAACTTCTCTCTGAAACGATCATTCTGCACCTCAGTCTCCAACTTCTGCTCTCTGCAACAGTCCTTCTGCCCTCAGTCTCCAAACTCTGCGCTCTGTAAAATCCTTCTGCACCCCAGTCTCCAAACTCTGCTCTCTGTAACAGTCCTTCTACACCCCAGTATCGAACCTCTGCTCTCTGTAACAAACCTTCTGCACCTCAGTCTCAAAAATCTGCTCTCTGCAACTGTTCTTCTGCACCCCAGTCTCCAACCTCTGTTCTCTGCAACAGTCCTTCTGCACCCCAGTCTCCAACCTCTGCTCTCTGCAACAATTTTCCGCACCTCAGTTTCCAAACACTACTCTCTGCAACAGTCTTTCTGCACCCTAGTCTTCAACCTCTGCTCTCTGTAAGATTTTTCTTCGCCTCAGTCTCCAACCTCTGCTCTCTGTAACAGTCCATATGCACCCCAGTATCCAACCTCTGCTCTTTGTAACAATCTTCTGCACCTAAATCTCCAACCTCAGCTCTCTTCATCGGTCCTTCTGCACCCCAATCTCCAAACTCTCTTCTCTGCTACAGACCTTCTGCACCCCAGTCTCCAACCTCTTCTTTCTGTATCAGTTCTTCTGTACCCCAGTCTCCAACCTCTGCTCTCTGTAATAGTCCTTCTGCACCTCAGTCTACAACCTCTGCTCTCTGTAACAGTCCTTCTGCACCCAAGTATCCAACCTCTACTCTCTGCAGCATTTCTTCTGCACCCTAGTCTCCAACCTGTGCTCTCTGTAACTGACCTTCTGCACCCCAGTATCAAACATCTGCTCTCTGTAAGTATTGTTCTCGACCAAAGTCTCCATCCTCTGCTCTCCTCAACAATCACTCTGCACCTCAGTCTCCAAACTCTGCTCTCTGCAAAGATGCTTCTGCACCCCAGTCTCGAACCTCTGCTCTCTGCATCAGTCCTTATGCACCCATGTCTCCAAACTCTGCTCTCTGCAACATTTATTCTGCAACCCACTCTCCAAACTGTGCTCTCTGTAACTGTCCTTCTGCAACTCAGTCTCTATTCTCTGCTCTCTCTAACAGTTTTTCTGCACCAAGGTCTCCAACATCTACTCTCTGCCAGGTTCCTTCTTCTACCCAGTCTCCAACCTCTGCTCTCTGTAATAGTCCTTTTGTATCGCAGTCTCCAACCTCTTCTCTTTGTAATGGTCCATCTGCACCCAAATTACAACCTCTGCTTTCTATAACAGTCCTTCGGGACCTCAGATTCCAACCTCTCCTCTCTATAACCGTCCTTCTAAGAATCAGTCTGAAAGCTCTGCTCTCTGCAATGATTCTTCTACACCCCAGTCTCCAAACTGTGCTATCTATAAAAATTCTTCTGCAGTCAAGTCTCCAAACTCTGCTCTCTGTAACAGGTCTTCTGCAACCCAGTGTCCAAACTCTGTTCTCTGCAACAATCCTTCTAAACCCCAGTCTCCAAACTGTGCTATCTATAAAAATCCTTCTGCACCCCAGTCTCCAAACTGTGTTATCTATAAAAATCCTTCTGCACCCCAGTCTCCAACATCTGCTCTCTGTAACAGGTCTTCTGCAACCCAGTCTCCAAACTGTGCTCTCTGTAACAGGCCTTCTGCACCCCAGTCTTTAACCTCTACTCTGTGCAAAAGTCCTTCTACACCCCAGTCTCGAACCTCTGGTCTCTGCAACAGTCCTTCTGCACCCCAGTCTCCAACCTCTGCTCTCTGCCACGATTGTTCTGCACCTCAGTTTTTAACCTCTGCTCTCTGTAACAATCCTTCTGCAACTCAGTCTCCAAACTCTGCTCTTTGTACAGCTCTTCTGCACTCCAGTTTCCAACCTCTGTTCTCTTTAACAGTCCTTCTGAACCCCAGGCTCCAAACTCTGCTCTCTGTAATAGTTCTTCTGTACTGCAGTCTCCAACCTCTGTTCTCTCCAACGATCATTCTACATCCCAGTCTTCAACGTCTGTTCTCTGTAAGATCCTTCTGCACGCCGTTCTCCAAACTTTGCTCTCTGTAACAGTCCTTCTGCACCTCAGTCTCCAACATCATCTCTCTGCAACGGCCCTTCTGCACCCTAGTATCCAACCTCTGTTCTCTGCAGCTGTCCTTCTGCACCCCAGGCTACAAACTCTGTTCTCTGTAACAGTCCTTCTGCACCCCAGTCTCTAAACTCTACTTTCCGTATCAGTTATTCTGCACGCTAGTCTAAAACCTCTGCTCTCTGTATCAGTCCTTCTGCACCCCAGTGTCCAACCTCTGCTATCTGCAAAAGTCCTTCTATACGCCAGTCTCCAACATCTGCTCTCTGTAACGATTCTTCTGCATCCCAGTCTCCAATGTCTGCTCTCTGCAACAGTCCTTCTACACAACAGTCTCCAAACTCTGCTCTCTGCTAAAGTCCTTCTGCTCCCCAGTCTCCAACCTCTGCTCTCTGCAACATTTCTTCTGCACCCCAGTCTCCAACCTGTGCTCTCTGTAACTATCCTACTGCACCCAGATTTCCGAACTCTGCTCTAAGTAGCGATCCTTCTGCAACTCAGTCTCCCACCTCTGCTCAAGGCAAAGATTTTTCTGCATCCCAGTCTCCAACCTCTGCTCTCTGTAACAGTCCTTTTGCACATCAGTGTTCAACATCTGCTCTCTGTAGCGATCCTTCTGCACCTCATCTCCAAACTCTGTTCTCTGTAACAGGCCTTCTGCACCACAGTCTCCAACCTCTCATCTCTGTAACAGTTCTTCTGATCTCCAATCTCCAAACTCTGCTCTCTGTAACACTCCTTCTGCACCCCAGTCTCTATCCTCTGCTCTCTGTAACACTCCTTCTGCACCCCTGTCTCCAACCTCGCCTCTGTGTAAAAGTCCTTCTGCAACTCAGTCTCCAACCTCTGCAATCTGTAACGGTCCTTCTGCACCCCAGTCTCCAAATTCTACTCTCTGAAACGATCCTTCTGCACCTCAGTCTCCAAACTCTGCTCTCTCTAACAGTCCTTGTGCACCCCTGTCTCCAAAATCTTCTCACTGCAACAGTCCTTCTGCATCCCAGTCTCCAAACTCTGCTCTCTGTAAGAGTCTTTCTGCGCCCCAGTCTCCACTCTCTGTTCTCGGCAATAGTCCTTCTGCATCACAGTCTCCAAACTTTGCTCTGTGTAAAAGTTCATCTTTTCTGGAGTCTCCAATCTCTTCTCTCTGTAATGGTCCTTCTTAACCCCAGTCTCCAACCTCTGCTTTGTGTATCAGTTCTTCTGCACCCCAGTCTCCAACCTCTGCTCTGTGTATCAGTCCTTTTGCACCTCAATCTCCAACCTCTGTCTCTGCCGCAGTCCTTTTACACCCCAGGAACCAAACTCTGCTCTGTGTAACGATCCTTCTGCACCTTAGTTTCCAACCTCTGCTCTCTGCAACGATACTTCTGAACCTCAGTCTCGAACCTCTGCTCTCTGCATCAGTCCTTATGCACCCAAGTCTCCAAACTCTGCTCTCTGCAACATTTATTCTGCACCCCACTCTCCAAACTGTGCTCTCTGTAACTGTCCTTCTGCAACTCAGTCTTTATCCTCTGCTCTCTATAACAGTCCTTCTGCATGCCAGTCTCCAACATCTGCTCCCTGCAAGGATTCTTCTGCACCTCAGTCTCCAAACTCTGCTCTCTGCTATGATCCTTCTGCACCGCAGTCTCCAACATCTGCTCTCTGTAACAGGCCTGCTGCACCCCAGTCTCCATCCTCTTCTCTCTGCAACAACGCTCTGCACCTCAGTCTCCAAACTCTACGCTCTGCAACATTTCTTCTGCACCCCAGTCTCCAAACACTTTTCTTTGCAATAGTCGTTCTGCACCCTAGTCTCCAAACTCTGCTCTCTGTAACAGTCCTTCTGTACCACAGTCTCCAAACTCTGCTCTCAGTAAGGGTCCTTCTTCACCTTAGTCTCTAACCTCTGCTCTCTTTAACAGTCCTACTACACCTCAGTCTCCAACCTCTGCTCTCTGCAACAGTCCTTCTTCACCCCAGTCTCAAACATCTGCTCTCTGCAACAGTCCTTTTTACAAGGACTGTTGAGTCTCTAACCTCTACTCTCTGCAATGATCTTTCTGCACCCCAGTCTCCAACGTCTGCTCTCTGCAAGAGTCCTTCTGCACCCCATTCTCCAACATCTGGTCTTTATACGATCCTTCTGCACCCCAGTTTTTGAACTGTACTCTCTGTGACATTCCTTCAGCACCCCAGTCTCCAAGCTCTACTCTCTGTAACAGTCCTTCTGTACCGCAGTCTCCAAACTCTGCTCTCTGCAACAGTCTTTCTGCACCCCAGTCTCCAACCTCTGCTCTCTGCAACATTTATTCTACACCGCAGTCTCCAACCTTTGCTCTCTCTAACTGTCCTTCTAAACCCCAGTCTCCAACCTTTGCTTTTAGTAACAATCCTTCTGCATCTCAGTCTCATACCTCTGCTCTCTGTAACAGGCCTTCTGCACCCCAGTCTCCAAACTCTGCTCTTGTAACAGTTCTTCTGCACCCCAATCTCCAAACTATGCTCTCTATAATAGTCCTTCTGCAACTAAATCTCCAAACTCAGCTCTCCGTAACGATCCGTCAGCACCTCAGTCTCCAAACTCTGCTCTCTGTTACAGGCCTTCTCCACCCCAGTCTCCAACCTTTGCTCTCTGTGTCAACCTTCTGCACCCCAGTATCCTACCTCTGCACTCTGTAACAATCCTTCTGCACCTCAGTCTCCCACCTCTCCTCTCTGCAACGGTACTTCTGCACCCCAGTCTCCAAACTCTACTTTCTGCAACAGTTCTTCTGCACCCCAATCTCCAACCTCTACTCTCTGCAACAGTCCTACTGCACCCCAGTCTCCAACATCTGATCTTTGCAACAGTTCTTCTCCACCCCATTCTCCAACCTCTGCTCTCTGTAACAGTCCTTCTGTACTGAAGTTTCCAAAAACTTCTCTCTGTAACAGTCCTTCTGCACCCCAGTCTCCCAACTCTGATCTGTGTAACAGGCCGTTTGCACCCAAGTCTCCAAACTCTTCTCTCTGTACCAGTTCTTCGGCAAACCAGTCTCCACACTCTGCTCTTTGCAACGATCCTTTTGAATCCAAGGCTCCGAACTCTGCTCTCTGCAACACTCCTTCTGCACCCCAGTTTCCAAACTCTTCTCTCTGTAAGATCATTCTGCACCCCAGTGTCCAAACTCTTCTCTCTGTAACATTCCTTCTGCACCCCAGTCTCCAAACTCTGCTCTCTGCAATGGTCCCTCTGCACAGAAGTCTCCAACCTCTGTTCTCCACAACAGTTCTTCTGTACCACAGTCTTTAACCTCTATTCTCTTTAAGGGTCCTTCTTCAGTCCAATCCTCAACCTCTGCTTTCAGTATCAGTCCTTCTGCAACACAGTCTCCAAACTCTGCTCTCTGTAAAAGTCCTTTTGTACCTTACTGTGAAACCTCTGCTCTCTGCAACAGTCCTTCTGCACCCCAGTCTTCATCCTTGCTCTCTGCAACAGTCCTTCTGCACCTCAGTCTCCAAATTCTGATCTGTGTAACAGGCCATTTGCACCGAAATCTCCAACCTCTTCTCTCTGTAACAGTTCCTCTGCACCCCAGTCTTTAAAATCTGCTCTCTTCCACAGTTTATCTCGACCCCAGTCTCCAAACTCTGCTCTCTTTAACAGTCCTTCTATACTGCAGTCTCCAAACTCTGCTCACTGTAAGGATCGTTCTGCTCCCCAGTCCCCAAACTCTGTTTTCGGTATCAGTTTTTCTTAACCCCAGTCTCCAACCTCAGCTTTCAGTAACTTTCTTTCTGCATGTCAGACTCCAACCTCTCTCTCTGCAACAGTCTTTCTGGGTCCCAATCTCCAACTTCTGCTCTCTTCAACAGTCCTTCTACACCTCAGTGTCTAACCTCTGCTCTCTTTAAGATCCTTCTGAAACCCTGTCTCCTACCTCTGCTTTCTGCAATTGTCCTTCTGCACCCGAGTCTCCAACCTCTGTTCTCTACAACAGTCCTTCTGCAGCTCACTCTGCAACCTCTGCTCTCTGCAACAGTCCTTCTGCGTCCCAATCTCCAACCTCTGCTCTCTGAAACAGTCCTTCTGAACCTCAGTGTCCGAATTCTTCTCTCTGTAAGATCCTTCTGAAACCCAGTCTCCAACCTCTGTTCTCTACAACACTTATTCTGCACCCAGTCTCCAACCTCTACTCTCTGTAACAGTCCTTTTGCACCTCAGTCTTCAACCTCTGCTCTCAGCAACGATTCTTCTGCACCTCAGTCTCCAAACTCTTCTCTCTGTAACAGTCCTTCTGCTCCCCAGTCTCTAACTTCTGCTGTCTGCAACAATCCTTCTGCACCCCAGTCTCCAAACTCTGCTCTATGCAACAGTCCTTCTGAATCCCTGTCTCCAACTTGCTCTATTTAATATCCTTCTGCACCACAGTTTCAAAACTCTGCTCCCAGTAACATTCCTTCTCCACCAAAGTCTCCAACCTCTGCTTTCTGCAAGGGTACTGCTGCACCTGAGTCTCCAACCTCTGTTCTCTGTAACAATTCTTCTTTTTCCCATCTCCAACCTCTTCTCTATAATAGTCCCTCTGTACCTCAGTCTCCAACCACTGCTCTCTGCAAAAGTACTTCTGCACCCTTGTCTCCAACCTCTGCTCTCTGTAAGATCCTTCTGCACCCTAGTCTCCAAACTCTGCTCTCTGTAACAGTCCTTCTACATCTCAGTCTCCAACCTCTGTTCTCTGCAACAGTCCTTCTACACCCCATTCTCTAAACTCTGTTATCTGCAACAGTCATTCTAAACCACAGTTTCCAACATCTGCTCTCTGGAACAGTCCTTCTCTACCC